>NW_018736045.1:73908-127810 GCF_002204515.2 Aedes aegypti
TGATTCAACAATCCGCCACATGCAGCGCTCGCATCATTTTTGTTCGCGGATTGACGTTTACACACTACAGTCACCCCACAGTTATGGATAGCAACACAGATATGGATCAAAGTGACTTAAACGGAGAATATCTCATCAATATAGTCTGCAATCACGCAGAACACATTTTATTCTACGTGAACCATAAATCTATACAGCATTGCAATCAATTCATAACATCTTCTAGCATATTTTATTCGTCCGTATAAAATAAAATGTTATCCGTATTCATAGAATCGTTGATTCATAACTGTGGGGCATTGAAACCGTACCACAGTTATGAATCAACGATAAGATCGATTCCGAAAGAAACGCCGAAACGTATACTTTCACTAACACACCATTCGTTTGCTACACAGATAAATTGCTTTTATAGTGTTCTGATCCAGAATAATGAGTCGATTTGATCCATAATAAGGACCCTCTTGTTCCACTGATCCACATCTGTGGGATGGACAACGTTTGGAATTTCTTTCGAAATCGACACTTTTTCGTAAATAACCGCGATTGTTTATGTGTATTCTCGAAAACAATAATATTCGGCATTGCCAGGCGGGTAAGTTTGTGTTGTACAAGGTCACCATGACTTGTAATCAAATATTATTCTAAAAATGACCTTAGCTGATCCATAACTGTGGGGTGACTGTACCGCCATCTGTTGGCCTGTCGGCCAAACAAACCAATTTTAGCATTGGGTGTACATGTCTTCGTGACTATGATTTTGATCAAGATTTGTTCTAAGTGTTACGTCTGTTTGTCTGTGGTTAGCGGTTATGAACGAAATAAACAGTCGTTACCTTTTTGATCAGATAGGGCGTCTTTACCAGTGATAGTGGCAATAGTAACGGGTTGAGGAATAAAAAATCGCCAGAAAATAACGGAAGCTCGTTTTTCAATATCTGAATACGTCATACGAAAGCTTTTCTATTCTATTTTACTTAAAAATAATATTAGAATGGTAAAATCATTGAATCGTTCAAAAAAGCATTTCCTCCATTACTGGAACACGTTCCAATAATAGTGGTATTTGCTAACGTCTGTTCCTATAATAGTGGTTTACATTGTTTTCCCATTGAAACCCACTATTATAGGAACGTCCCACTATTACTGGTGCAAAGGAGCAAAAAAGTTAAGGTTTTTTATTGTTTTCTACTATTTCCTTAATGATATCCAAGATTTTTTTTATACACATTCCTATTATTTAACAAGGGCCATGCTAGAAAAATACACATAAAAATAAAAATTGCCTATAACACGCTTGAACCCGCACTACCACTATTATTGGTACACACACTACCACTGGATCAGCCACCCTATAGCATTCAGATCACAGATTGTATTTATTTCATGAAGAAAAACGTGGAGTGCTTGACGAATAGTCCGTGAAATTGAATTATTGATCAGAGGAAAGAGTTCGTTTGCTCTAACCCGTAACGTATAGCCTATTTTCATAAATTGTTTACTATCCTCGTTTTGATACTGGATTTGCATTATGAGCCTGAACCGTTACTAACCCTAATACCAATTTTGGTACGGATTTCCGGTATCGATTCTAACGCATCTTCTCTTCCCCCACAGATCTGATCCCCATCAACGAGTTTCCAGCGTGATCTGCTCGGCCTTCCCGATATTTCTCTTCATCGGATTCCTGTTTCTGCCGGAGTCGGCCCGCTATCTCTGTGCCATCCAGCAGGTGAACCGTGCTCGGGCCGTGCTCAAGAAAACCCACTCCAACGATGCGCTCTCGGTGCAGATTATGGAGAACCACCTCAACCACTGGCAACAGTCCACGTATGTGGCCGTCCCGCTGCGGGATTCCCTCCGAAAGCTCCAGAACTCCCGTATCGTCGTACCAACGCTACTGCTGATCATCTTCCAGCAGTTTGTCGGAGCTCTTCCAGCCATGTTCTACCTGCCGCGAATCTTCACCCTCACCGATGGTCAGTACAGTCCGGAGTGGACCGCCATCTACGTGGCCGGCATTTTCGTTTCAGCATTCCGGCCTATCGTCTCATGAACGTCCAGCTTCCCGACTACAAACTTCTCCTATGGAGTGCTCTGCTAATGGCTACGGCAATGGCCGGTCTCGGATGGCATTGCCACGTCCAGGGTATGCGGGGACACTCGGATGAGAATGGCCACATTCCGCTTCTCTGCGGAGGAATCTTCATCTTCCTGTACGCCATTGGATTCCAACGAGTGCCCTGGAAGTGGCTTGACGACTCGCTGGAACCGGAGAACGCATTCCCGTAAGAACCATTGCCACATCCATCAGTTGGGCTTCGCTCTACGTTTGCGTCCGTCTAGTACCGACCCTATTGACCCACATCGGAGTGGGTTGGCTCTTCTGGAATATGACCATCGTGTTGCTGTTCGGTGTGCTCTTCCTACTGGTGGCCTTCCCCAACATGGACAAGGGTGCCATTCCAAGCAAACGCTTACCGAATGCAACAGCTCTTCGTCTTCGTCGGCGTCGAATTTGGGCCCGGCGGAACACGTAGTGTAGACAGCTCGGCGTTCGGAGCATTTGGACGGCAAGTCGCAACTTAAGACTGATTGGAGCAACACTCACTCAAGTTAAACCATATTGGAAGGCTGCCGGCGGAAATGGTAGCTTTGACAATTAAATTATATACGTAAAACGATTGCCAATATTTTAGGTTAGGTTCCGTTGTTTCTAGTTTGTTTTTAAAAGCTTAGAATGTAGGGTAATAGTTTTTTTCTATTAGGAATGTACGTATACGAGACTTTTGAAGGATTGTTTTTTTATATGAATCCGAATTCTAGTGCCAAAGTCGGTAATAAAAATGGCATTCATCAGTGTTGACCAGAGTAACTGTCGAATTCATTCAACCCATTCATTTATTTAGTTAACATCTAGACAAATAACACTGAATCAACAATTTCACGCCACAATACTCGATTCGTGGCCGCATCTCTCCATCGTCGGTTCTGTCCCACGCTCGCCAAATCGATACGCACTTGATCCGCCCACCTAGCTCGCTGCGCTTTACGCCTTCTTGTACCAACCGGATCCGAAGCAAACACCATCTTTGCAGGGTTGCTGTCCGTCATTCTTGCAACATGCCCTGCCATCTTATCCTTCCAGCTTTGGCCACCTTCTGGATACTGGGTTCGCCGTGTTGGTATGTACCACCGATAGCGTGAATACGCCCCGATGGAAAGTTGATCCAGAGAATAAAAACTGAAGATTGCTTTTTTTTCCGTGTATAAGAAACAGTCAGTAAGAATAAATAAACGAGCACTTTGTTAGTAAAAGTAGTCCGCGGTATTTTATCTTTCATTCGCGTTAAATTCACGTTTCCTGGGATTTTATTCCAGTGTCCGCCCGTCTTTCCGCCCACAGGTTATGGGCCCAGCGGAAATAACGCGAATCGTTTAAAGTTTCGGTCGTACAAGTCGGTAAAGTTTCGGAAGTTTTTTTCATCGTTGTGAGCAGGAGCTGCCGGGTGTGAAAGGAGAAAATGGCGGATCAGCAGAGGTTCCCACTCCCGAAGTTGTCGAACCACAATTACCAATCCTGGAACTTCAGGATGGAAATGCTGCTCGTGCGTGAGGATTTGTGGGACGTCATCAGTCAGGCAAAACCCGAACCGGTTACCAACGATTGGAACAAGGTGGATTTGAAGGCCCGTGCGACGATTGGCCTTTGTATCGATGACAGCCAAACAGAGCCGAAGCGTGGTCTCACGGCGCCCTTGGCAATCCTCTTTTTGGGCGCCCCTAAGTCAGTTTTGACTTCGTTATGCATGTTTGTATCTGATTAAAGTTTTCGTAAGTTTTCCCAAGTAACCAGTTAAAGTAATAATTAATGCATATAAACGTTGTACATAAAGCTAGTTTTACTGTATAACTACCGTTAAAGAGGATTTAGAAGGGAAAAATACATTGCAGCTTCAGCAGGATGGTTACTTGAGATACTAGTCAATTGTAATTTAAGTTTTTTTTAAATAATAGGACGAAAATTGTATGAAATTATCGAAATCCACAAAAAATATGTTGGGACTAGAGTATTTATTAATTCAGAGTACATTAAAATATTTGCTGAATATTAATAGAAAGTGTACAAGAAAGTACTTTTTTTAAACTTTTGGAGATTATTCAAAAGATGTTTTAAAGAAATTTGTTAGAAAATTATTTCATAAACAAAGACGCATCTTCAGAAATAATTGAGCATACCGTTTTGTCTCAAATTCCGAACACTTAAGCACTTTTGCATATTAATTGTAACTGTATTCATTAATTTCACAATTTTGTGTGGCTGTTATTCACTTCATTGATGACTTTTTGTGTATTTTTCACGTTACCATCGAAAAAAATATTTAAAAACAAACAATTAAGGCTCAAAATTGAAAACTATATCAGTCAGTTTTGATTCAAATTCCGAACACCAATTATGCTACTGACTCAAATTCCGAACATGGTGAATTGAATAAATTTGTTTCATTATTTTTGTTTTAATTGTGATCGAATAAAGCATAATTTTGCTCATTTGAGCTACAAATACAGAATATATGAAATAATATAATAATTTGTACAATTGATTTTTATGCTGTACAATTTAAATCAATTGATGCGATTAAACATTTGAAAAATACCTTATTTAAACGAGTCGTTGAAAATCAATCGAATATTATAGGCTTCCCAGGTAACAATTTGAATGCTGCTCAAACGCTTTTATAACTAATTCAATTCAGCCTTTGTTTGAACAATAGCTGCTCATAGCTTCCATACACTGTTGTTCAGCTGTTAAACATCTAATTCTGACGATTTTTATTCGAGCCTTAAGCTTAATTGAAGCTACATGGAAGGCTGAATAAGGTCTATCATGCGCTTGTTCAACCCCCTTCCAATAACGATAATTCTATTTTTAGAACAGATGGCAACCTTCGAAAGCTTAAACAATCGCTTATTCATCCCATTATTCAACAATAAATCAAAATAAGTTAAATATTTTACAGATTCATAGTTTTGGATTTTATCAACCGCAACTAACAATTTCAAACACATAGAGGAGATGTGTGTTGGAATTTTAAAGATGAAAGATTAGTAAATATTAACCATTGAGAATTGAACTGGGATTCACTGATTTATAACCCACTTAACCTTGACATCTGCTCCACAAGAGACTGTGTGAACATCATCAACAGCAAGGGAATAACTTATTGACTTGTTTGAATAAGGGCTATGTTAAAGGTTTGCATTGAGGCTGAAGAAGTGATAACAATGCTTAACAGTGCAGCTAAGTTAGCTGTCAGCTGTGGTGTTGTGATTTTTGTTTCAATATAGAATCCTCGATAATCTTCAATTACTGCTGTTTAATTGTTGTCAACGAAAGTTGGTAATGATTACGATTTCGTACAGTTAATTAAAAAATGTGAACGAAGAAATCTTCGTGAGCGAGTGTATTGTACTATTGTTGTTGTTACCAAGCTGATGGATGCCGATTTCTGGTGTTTTTTTTTTTCCGACAATCGCAAGGCCCGTGTGCGGCATGTCTGCTTCGGGATGTGAGAATTTGTTGTTCGGTGAGTTTCGATGAAACAGTTTTTTTTATAAATAATTATGTGTTTTACCTAAACGTTGGTATGTATATTTTGTCAACCTACAGCTAGACAATTTTTTGACAATGGTTGTTGATTTGATTAAAGCTTTAAATAACCTTTAATCAATATCATTCAGGATGGCTGAAACAAAAGTTAAAATTTTAGATGGACAATAGCTTGTTCAACTTGATATTCAGCTTTGAGTGTACTGCTGAAGAAGAGTGTTTAATAAGCTCTTCTTTAAATTATTATTCAGCTGTCCACGGTGTTCAGCTTGTACACCATAAATCAACCATTGTTCAGCAAATACTCTTGCTGTTCAGCTTTCATTGTTACTTGGGTTGTTCTTGGAAAAATTCTTTTGCTTCTTTCAATATGGCTGTTTCTTCACTCATCATATTTTCAAATGAAAAAGGAAAAGTTTGTTTGAGTGTTCCAGGTTGTTGAACAGGAAATAAATAAGATTTAATTTTTAATTATGTTACAGACTGAATTTGATTATGCCGGGATTCCAACAACCAGACGCACCATTATTCAGTAAAATTGGCTCGACTATTTGGAGACCCAATAAGATGATGCTAAAATATGTAGCAAAGGACTGTGCTACAATCACCGACAATTTTTTTTTTTGCTCAACTATCGAGGTGACCAGCAATACAATAATTGAAATCAAACCCTTCACTCAAAAATGGTTTTAAAAAATGTTAACATGGAGAGTGCATTAAAGAAAAATATGTTGATTTTGCGCTCAGTGTATCATACATATATTTATAAGGTCGGATTATAACTACAATTAGTAAATGAAATAATAATGAAACAGTTTATCGTGGAGATGAAATTACAGTAAAAGTTTAAATTGTCTATAGTTTTTGCATTGTCTTAATTTATAGTTTTTGCTTGTTTCTTCATTTTGTTCTTCATTTTCTCCAGGCGTTATTTAGCTTTTTAAATTCTTACTGCATCTCTTTCTTTCTTCTTCTGTTTCTTTCAGTTCATCTCTTTCATGCTGCTTCAGTACCCTCAACGCGGCTTTTATTTTCTTCTGTTCTTTCCTTTTCCAATAATTTTTGTTTCCGTTCTTCTTGTCGTTTTTGTTTTTGCAAGTTGAATTTGTTTTTTTATTTCTTGTTCTTCTTTATAAAACTCTTCCCAAACCTCACTTGTCGCAAACTGCTGGTGCGCATCGTTTCCTTTTCTTGGTAGAAGATTGAGCTTCTGAGATACGCTCTTCAGCCCTGTCTTTTTCTGCGGAACAGCCCAGTAATAGAGAAATGTTCTCTACCGTATCAGACCGATCACCTTCAACTAAAGTATTGTTTACATTAAAAACAAAAACATTTAATTTTAATTTCTCTCAATTACGCTCAAAATCTAACTCTTCAAACATATGTTCGTCATTCTCCAATTGTATAACTTCACAGGTCTGGCGTTCATGCTCAAAAAAGTTCGCATCTTCATTTTGATCTGAAAATATCAATTTGATTTCCTTACTACAAAAATGAACAGATACCACTTCCCGTCTTTCCTACAATCAGCATCATTAGGAGCACATTCATTCAAAACAGCGCTTCCTTCTCCATCAAGGGTAATATCGAGGCCAACTAATGCTGGATCTATTTCAAAGTACTTCCGGTGGCCCGTCTACTTCATCTTTGATGGTTCTCCATAAATTAAAGAGATGCGATGCTTCAAGCTCCCCAGTCCACATGAGATTACGCCGCTGGTCTTCGAAAGTTTCCAAAACTTCAGGTGAAAGCCGACGATTTAGTTCACGAAGGAAAATTGTTGAAGGTATGCTCTGGTTTAATGGTTCCGTAGAGGTCGTAGATACAATATTGTTTGGCTGTTTTGCTTTGATGAACTGCAGATGGATCAGGAAAAGATGCATAATCAATGGCCTCGGAGTTCCACGGATGCAGGCTACATTTTCTGAATCCATTGATCAATGTTTGTTCAATGCCGTTCATCGAATCAATAGCTTGTTTCAAAAGAGGAGCAAAGTCTGGCTTTGAAATCATTGCTCCTCCGTTGTCGAATCGCCACTTGACCAGTGCAGTGTCCCAAGCAGCTTTCATTGGTTTAAAAAAATAAAACGTCAAGTGGTTGGATGAAATGGGTAGAATTCGGAGGCAAACAGATCAAAATGATACCATGACTTTTACAAAAATTAATTGTATCGTAGGTCGCATGTGAACGGTGACCATCGACAAATACAATGACGGGAAGCTTCACATTATTTTTGAGCAACCAAGGATGGAAAACGTTCCTCAAGCAGTCTAGAAACGCTTCCCGACTTCATCCAACCACTCTCAGTGCGCCCGACACCCCATCCCTTTTGGGATACTCTGGGAAACATCTCGCGGGCAGCCTTTCTTTGTACGGAAATAGAACTAAAGGGGCCACAAGTACTACAAGTACTCCAGAAGCAGATCCAGTCATCAGTACCGTGTATGACTCACGGTTGGAATTTCCTTGAATGGACTGTACGTTTTTCGTACCTGCAACAAAGAGAAAGAGATGTTAAATAGCCGGTGAATAATATATTACATATATAACAATACGTATACCTCGCTTAGCAAAAACTTTCTTCTTGCGAGGATTTGGGGCCATTTCGAAAGCACTTTCATCCATATTGAAAATGCGGTCAGGATGGTTCAGAATGTCCAGGTAATCGTGCTTTGCGAGATACCGCTCAACTTCCTGGAACCATAAACGAACTTCATCCGGCGTGACAATCCGCCTTTTCGAAATGGGATTTGCAGTTCGCTTCGAAATCGTTAGATGCCTTTTTAGAAAGCGCAGAACCCAGCCCACGTGAGGGTATTCCAGATCGGAATGCTTCCGATTTTCCCAACTGCTTAGCGTACTGGGCCACATTGATTTTGAGGATCTCTTCGCATATCGGATGACCTGCTGCGGCCCATGTCCTCCAACCAGCCAACAATCTCCAACTCCTCACTTGGTGATAATACAGTGGGTTTTCCAGCGGCATCTCTACGATTGACTGCTTTTTTTTCCGATCATACAGCGTTGTTACACGGATGTTGAACATCTTAGCCGCCGCTCGGAGAGATGTACCGCCAGCTACAGATTCCAACGCTCGTTGAATGTTTTCTTTTTTAGCTTCCATTTCACACGATGCAAGCACCTGAAATAAAGATTCTTACACTATGTTCGACATTTGAATCAAGCTTCAGAACATGATTCATATTACGAACACTACATATTTTATTGATTTTTGTAGGATTTTTGCCCAAAATTGGCATTAAGTTATTCAACAATCAATTATTCTTACCTTTAGTTATCTTGTAGTATGAAACAAATCAAACAAAATCGCAAAACAACACTGAAATAACTGCAATAGTAACGAAGCCGGTTTGAGCATAAATTGCTAGCAGGTGCACTTTTCCATAACTTGTGCGCTGTCACTTTTTTACAAATGCTTACTATTTTAAAAGTAGGCGCTGTAAATGCATAAAAACCTCGTTACAATCATTCTTACTATATGGAAATAACCCCAATGCAAAATATCTTAATATTATTATACTATATCCATTATATATATAACAATTACGACAAGGTGTTCGGAATTTGAGTCTGTACGGAATTTGAGACAAAACGGTACTATGTGCTAACTCTATTTTCATTTGTATAGAAAACAATGCAAAAGTTTCTAGAAATTTTATAATGATTTTGATCAGTGCTGGGAATGGTAATAGTAGTAGGCTTGAATTTCGCGAAAAATCACGTGGCTTTCCCAGTACAGTAGTTCAAAAACGTGAATCTCATCAAGTAGCCTATGTTGGGTGCATGCATTTTCTAAATCGTTAGTGTCATTGAAGGCTCTAAATGCGGGAAATGCAGCGGGAAATAGAACATTTTTCTACAGTAATTTAGAGTTGCCCTTAGCAACGGGTGTTTTGCAATTTTCAAGGCTCTTTGCCTACAGCAGCGATAGGCGTGAGTTTCACTGGCTTCGCTGACTGCGATTGGCTTTGTTTGGCTACTGTAGAATGAATTTCAGATTTTTTCCTAAACCATTAACAACTTCTCCAGAAAACATTTTTAAGTTGTTTTTTTTTTCAAGAGTCTTCCAACAAATGGAAGCAAATTTATCAATTCCTCCATATAAAGTTCAATAAAAAGGGTTTTAATGATTTTTTAGTGGAATCAGAGAAAACTGTTATGAAATTTTTATTTCATCAAGATATTATTGAGAAGTTTAATTCCTAAATAGTAACATAGAAAAAATCCTATTAATAAAAAAAAATCGCCTGGAAACGAGCGCAGAATTCGCTTCGAACTTTTAAACACACATTTCAGTAATACTCATGAGGGTAATTTACTAAAAAATAAGATTTCTTGGAGATGAATTTCAAAAAATGATATTGTAAGGTGATCCAAAATTGGTTAATGCTAAACTGAGACGAGACTCGCGAAGACGGTCTTCTTTTTTTTACCTAATTTGTTTTGGTGTTCTTCTTTTTTTGCATGAAAATTCAAAATATGAATCAACATTCAAGCGACAACTGTCATTCGTGTTTACAGTCGACGCCGTGCTCGCGTATCAAGCTTGAACATGAACCTCACATTGCATACGAAAAATGTTCGCTCCTGATTTTAATATTTGAATTTAGTGCTGGTGGGAAATAATTTATGAACCAAATTCAGTGACCACACAGATTGATTGCTTTCTAGCCTACTTAGCGCGTAATGTACGGGTGACATCGTATCCTGTTTAGTAAGTTTCTGACAGCGGAATTGCAAATATATTTGACCCGGTCAACTGGTTGGAGAAAATGCTCTGTCGTGTAAAAAGTTGTGGAAGGAACAGCCGTTCCGATCCGAACAAACATTTCTTTCGGTTTCCGAAAGATCCGGCGCTGAGAAGCAAATGGATCGAGTTCTGTGAGGCAGGAGAAGATGCGTCCTGTGGACCCGTATCAGATGATGACAAAATTAAGCCAAGTGCTAGAGTGTGCAGTGTAAGTATTGATGGCAACGGCTGGTTTCGGATCTCAAAAATATGATTTCCAGGCACATTTCGTCGATGAAGATTACGGAAAAAGTTTGAATGGGAAAATAGTGCGTAAAAGTGGAGCGGTTCCTACTATTAAAGCGCCTACAATTCCATCCGGTCCACAAGCAAACCCCACAAAACCTCTCCCACTTTATTCGTCCCCTGCGCTAGACGATCATATATACGCCGACTTTATTTCAAACGCTGTTGAACCGTTTGGATTTGACGAAGGTAATTCGGAGGGTGAAGAGCCACACAGCCAAATTGGTGCGCTGTACACCATTCCGGTGTGTTCAGAAATTTCGGAAGAAAACACAGCAACTGAGTCATTCGACATCCGAAACGCTTGCAACTGTGGCGTCGGAAATTGACTCATCCGAAAAATCAAGCAGCTTTCATTATTTCCGGTAAGTTAGATTTACTTTTTGACCACGTACATTTGTTGAAAAAAAAAAAAAAACAGTCAAACCTCCGAGAGTCGATATCTAAAGGGACCATCGATTCCTACAGGAGCTCTTCCAATAAAACCCACAAGAAATATTCTAAAGCTTAAAAAATAGGGCTTTTTTCCATGAAACCAAGAATGATTTTTACTATAATTTTTACAGCATACTTGAATTATTTTACTGGAATCTGTGGATTTCACCGTAATCTCAACAGCTGAAAAATTCGGTGAAATAAATCAACGGAATACGGTAAATTTTTACAGTTTTCGGTTAAATTGCACCTTGTCACCTTTCACAGAAGTGAGTGTCGTATTCTTTCAAAATAAAAACATTTTTTTTTTTTCATGGCGTCACCAGCGGTTATATATTTTTTTCATTTAATCTTTTTTTTCACTCCGAGCAAACTGAACGCAAACCGTCCGCGTCAAAATTCGTTATTAGACTAAGGAGCATGCCGCAACGACATCGACCAGTCTTACTGCGACGCACACCCCTCTCTTTTTCTCCTTCACTTTGCTTCATTCCATCCTATTCAGTACCCGCGTCGTAGCGTCAATCGACGTATTTCTCATCCGCATCCATTCAGCTCAACCCCTCTGTCTCCGCATTCGTTCTCGCTGTTCGCATACATTCTCGTGTTCATTTCGATGATTTCGATCACTTGCGTTGGAAGCAAAAGCAAAACTTACAATTACACTGAACGAAATGCTCTAGAATTAAAATATTCAAAGTTTTCTTTTAGCTATGAACTTAATGATTTTGTGTCCTTACGATAGAATTGTTATTTTTCTACATTTACTCTATGATACTACATTCGCCTTTTTCTCTACTCTTCATATTAATACATAAATTGCTGTCATATATGACAGCAATTTGCTATAGCATTGCCAAAACTATGTTAATACATTTTTTTTTTTGTTTTTTATATCTTCTTAGTTTTGAATTCATTATATTTTTTTTTACAGTAATTAACAAAAAACCTTCCGCATGGAGTATCCCAACATAATCGTTTCAACAAACCATACATAATCATATATGAATCTAACTATTTCCAAGAATTTGCCACTATTATAAGTCTTACACTCTTCGTTTTATCTTGTCAATGGTTTCTTCTTGGACTTTCATTATATTAAAAGACCTTTTAATATTATAGACATTATTGATATTAAAACTGTCCTTGCGAGGACTTTCAATCAATTCGATGGTAATACCTTATTACTGTGTTTCGTAATTTATTTAACTGCAAAGTTTTGTACAGTTTATAATTAATTACTAGAATATTTTATAAAAATACTATAATAAACATAATCATGATCATATGCATCAGTTAAACTGTCATATTTATATCAGACTTTTATTTGTGATCATATAAATGCAATTAAATAAAACATACTCATCGACAAATATCATCATCAGGTCAGCCTTTAAAACCGTTGTCGCATAAATAATATCGGCTCCCGCATTAAATTGGAATTTCCGTGTTATATTTTTTTTTTACATTTTGCTACAATCAAATTTAATCAACAACTCATCGACTGAATACTAATGAAACCATGATCCTTTCAGCAATCCAAATTCATGAAAAACATTTTGTCATCTCCTTTCATGTTAGTTTTTTGTCAAAGAAGATTTTAGTATTATGAATAATTTCTGATTTTACGTACTCAATGAATACTTGACACAACTTTCAATTTTGCAGTTTTGTTTCACATGATTTATTTTTTTATTAATATAGAATTTGAAGCGTAATTCATTGAATGAAATGAACTGAATGTACAATTGAAACGTATACGTAGGTACAATTTAATATTATGTAACAGAACACTGTTGTGCTTTTAATAGTTCCATACCATTCAATTTGTGTCAAATTTCTATTTCCGTGTTAAACAACTGTTGCTTTTTTCTGTGTAGCTTAACTGAAATTTACTGAGTAATTATAACAATTCAATTTTAATGCAAATATAATATTATTCAATTTCATGTTCTAACTGCTGTAAACATTGACCTATAGTTTTGATAACAAAATAAAACACTTCACTTGACTTCAATGTTGAATTTCTTATTTGATGACCAGTCGTCTGGTATTGAAATCGTTGATTTACACCTTAAAATTACTTAGACAAGTTTTCCAGTTAGTAATTAATTTCATGTTCACAATAACCAAAGGAAAGATGAAAATTTCAAAATCAATTTTCTATCTTTTTTTTTTGTTTATATATAGAGAGTTGTTTTTAATGTTGCATATATTTCTATTTAAATTACCTTCGATAATACATCCACAAGCAAAAAAACTAAAATTAATACATAATTCAAATAATCTCAACGTTCTTAACCATTCATCTTTTTAATGAAATATTTAGATGAGTACTATACGGAAGCAGTTTTTTTTAACATTTCTATACATTGCAGAATATGTTCTAAGGTCAGATCAAAATTTGAGGAATTATTTTATTTTTCTGTTAAGCAAACCCTAGTACGTTATTATCGGACTTTATTCGCTTTCTGAATTTTGAGCACTTGAAATTATCGTTGTCGAATTTTAAAACATTCATTTTTTTTACCTTCTTTTCATCATTCATAATTAAAGTAATATTTTTGATTTTCATTCCATGTTCAGCAACCATTGCTTTTTATTTTTTTTTTTTACGCAATCAACATTTAAGAGTTTGCCTCCATTCATTTCCATAATTCATTTATTACTGGTAACACAACATCTCTTCTTATCATATTTATAGACCACGATTGAATATTCCTATAATTTGACATATTCTAGACTTAAAACTTGTAAAAACACAAAAAAAAACAAAAAAATTATATGTATGTCAATGCAAGTTCTTTAGTTACAAATTTACAAATAAAACAAAACCAGATAATTTCCTATTAACTGCTCATTGAGTACATTTTCATGTTCTATATTTTAAGAAGTAACATTAGCAAAGTTTTCATCTTGAATGGAACTGATCAGGTTCCTGAAAAATCTATCTAGTCTCAAAGCCAGACTGTTTCCAATCAACTTTTACAAGTTTTACATTTCCTATATCACAATAATAGCTGATTTTAATCACTTCGCTTAGATGGAGCTGACCAGGCTCCTGAAGAATCCGTTTAGTAACAAAACTAGAGAACTTGCAATCAGTATACTCAACAAACAAGTTTTACATTTTCAATATCCTAAAAAGTATAACTAACTGATTTTCATCACTTTTGTATGATGGTCAACGCTTCGAATAATCCACAGGACCAGAAAATTTTCAAGCAACTTTCTCAACAAACGATTTTGACATGTCAATATGTGATACTAGCTGGTTTTCATTATTTCTTTTGGATGCAGCTGACCAGGCTCTTGAAAATTCATCAAATAGCAAAACCAGAAAATTTCCAACCAAGTTTCACAACAAACGAATTTTTCCTGTTCTATATCTCGAAGTAATACTAACTGATTTCCATTTTTTTTTGTATATGAATAACTGACCAGATTCCTGAAAAATCCTTCAAGTAACAAAACCAAAAAAATGCTAATCAATTTTCTTGATAAACGATTTTGACATGTTCTATTTCTCAATAAGTGATTTTGAACACTTCTCTTGGATCCAGTAACACAACCAGAAAACCTGCAATTAACTTTCTCAACAAACAAATGTTATATTTTCTACCTCAATAAGTAATACTATAGTATGCTATAGCTAATATTGATCACTTCTCGTGGATGGAGCTGACCAGGCTTCTGAAAATTCCGTCAAGTAACAAAACCAGAAAATTTCAAATCAATTTTCTCAACAACGAATTTTACATGTTCTATATTTTCATAGGTAATACTAGCTAGTTTTCATCACTTCTCTTGGATGGAGCTGACCAGGCTCCTGAAAAATTCCGTCAAGTAACAAAACCAGAAAATTTCAAATCAATTTTCTCAACAACGAATTTTACATGTTCTATACTTTCATAGGTAATACTAGCTGGTTTTCATCACTTCTCTTGGATGGAGCTGACCAGGCTCCTGAAAAATTCCGTCAAGTAACAAAACCAGAAAATTTCAAATCAATTTTCTAAACAACGAATTTTACATGTTCTATACTTTCATAGGTAATACTAGCTGGTTTTCATCACTTCTCTTGGATGGAGCTGACCAGGCTCCTGAAAAATTCCGTCAAGTGACAAAACCAGAAAATTTCAAATCAATTTTCTCAACAACGAATTTTACATGTTCTATATTTTCATAGGTAATACTAGCTGGTTTTCATCACTTCTCTTGGATGGAGCTGACCAGGCTCCTGAAAAATTCCGTCAAGTAACAAAACCAGAAAATTTCAAATCAATTTTCTAAACAACGAATTTTACATGTTCTATATTTCATAGGTAATACTAGCTGGTTTTCATCACTTCTCTTGGATGGAGCTGACCAGGCTCCTGAAAAATTCCGTCAAGTGACAAAACCAGAAAATTTCAAATCAATTTTCTCAACAACGAATTTTACATGTTCTATATTTTCATAGGTAATACTAGCTGGTTTTCATCACTTCTCTTGGATGGAGCTGACCAGGCTCCTGAAAAATTCCGTCAAGTGACAAAACCAGAAAATTTCAAATCAATTTTCTCAACAACGAATTTTACATGTTCTATATTTTCATAGGTAATACTAGCTAGTTTTCATCACTTCTCTTGGATGGAGCTGACCAGGCTCCTGAAAAATTCCGTCAAGTGACAAAACCAGAAAATTTCAAATCAATTTTCTCAACAACGAATTTTACATGTTCTATATTTTCATAGGTAATACTAGCTGGTTTTCATCACTTCTCTTGGATGGAGCTGACCAGGCTCCTGAAAAATTCCGTCAAGTAACAAAACCAGAAAATTTCAAATCAATTTTCTAAACAACGAATTTTACATGTTCTATACTTTCATAGGTAATACTAGCTGGTTTTCATCACTTCTCTTGGATGGAGCTGACCAGGCTCCTGAAAAATTCCGTCAAGTGACAAAACCAGAAAATTTCAAATCAATTTTCTCAACAACGAATTTTACATGTTCTATATTTTCATAGGTAATACTAGCTAGTTTTCATCACTTCTCTTGGATGGAGCTGACCAGGCTCCTGAAAAATTCCGTCAAGTGACAAAACCAGAAAATTTCAAATCAATTTTCTCAACAACGAATTTTACATGTTCTATATTTTCATAGGTAATACTAGCTAGTTTTCATCACTTCTCTTGGATGGAGCTGACCAGGCTCCTGAAAAATTCCGTCAAGTGACAAAACCAGAAAATTTCAAATCAATTTTCTCAACAACGAATTTTACATGTTCTATATTTTCATAGGTAATACTAGCTAGTTTTCATCACTTCTCTTGGATGGAGCTGACCAGGCTCCTGAAAAATTCCGTCAAGTGACAAAACCAGAAAATTTCAAATCAATTTTCTCAACAACGAATTTTACATGTTCTATATTTTCATAGGTAATACTAGCTGGTTTTCATCACTTCTCTTGGATGGAGCTGACCAGGCTCCTGAAAAATTCCGTCAAGTGACAAAACCAGAAAATTTCAAATCAATTTTCTCAACAACGAATTTTACATGTTCTATATTTTCATAGGTAATACTAGCTAGTTTTCATCACTTCTCTTGGATGGAGCTGACCAGGCTCCTGAAAAATTCCGTCAAGTGACAAAACCAGAAAATTTCAAATCAATTTTCTCAACAACGAATTTTACATGTTCTATATTTTCATAGGTAATACTAGCTAGTTTTCATCACTTCTCTTGGATGGAGCTGACCAGGCTCCTGAAAAATTCCGTCAAGTGACAAAACCAGAAAATTTCAAATCAATTTTCTCAACAACGAATTTTACATGTTCTATATTTTCATAGGTAATACTAGCTAGTTTTCATCACTTCTCTTGGATGGAGCTGACCAGGCTCCTGAAAAATTCCGTCAAGTGACAAAACCAGAAAATTTCAAATCAATTTTCTCAACAACGAATTTTACATGTTCTATATTTTCATAGGTAATACTAGCTGGTTTTCATCACTTCTCTTGGATGGAGCTGACCAGGCTCCTGAAAAATTCCGTCAAGTAACAAAACCAGAAAATTTCAAATCAATTTTCTAAACAACGAATTTTACATGTTCTATACTTTCATAGGTAATACTAGCTGGTTTTCATCACTTCTCTTGGATGGAGCTGACCAGGCTCCTGAAAAATTCCGTCAAGTGACAAAACCAGAAAATTTCAAATCAATTTTCTCAACAACGAATTTTACATGTTCTATATTTTCATAGGTAATACTAGCTAGTTTTCATCACTTCTCTTGGATGGAGCTGACCAGGCTCCTGAAAAATTCCGTCAAGTGACAAAACCAGAAAATTTCAAATCAATTTTCTCAACAACGAATTTTACATGTTCTATATTTTCATAGGTAATACTAGCTAGTTTTCATCACTTCTCTTGGATGGAGCTGACCAGGCTCCTGAAAAATTCCGTCAAGTGACAAAACCAGAAAATTTCAAATCAATTTTCTCAACAACGAATTTTACATGTTCTATATTTTCATAGGTAATACTAGCTGGTTTTCATCACTTCTCTTGGATGGAGCTGACCAGGCTCCTGAAAAATTCCGTCAAGTGACAAAACCAGAAAATTTCAAATCAATTTTCTCAACAACGAATTTTACATGTTCTATATTTTCATAGGTAATACTAGCTAGTTTTCATCACTTCTCTTGGATGGAGCTGACCAGGCTCCTGAAAAATTCCGTCAAGTAACAAAACCAGAAAATTTCAAATCAATTTTCTCAACAACGAATTTTACATGTTCTATACTTTCATAGGTAATACTAGCTGGTTTTCATCACTTCTCTTGGATGGAGCTGACCAGGCTCCTGAAAAATTCCGTCAAGTAACAAAACCAGAAAATTTCAAATCAATTTTCTAAACAACGAATTTTACATGTTCTATACTTTCATAGGTAATACTAGCTGGTTTTCATCACTTCTCTTGGATGGAGCTGACCAGGCTCCTGAAAAATTCCGTCAAGTGACAAAACCAGAAAATTTCTAATCAATTTTCTCAACAACGAATTTTACATGTTCTATATTTTCATAGGTAATACTAGCTGGTTTTCATCACTTCTCTTGGATGGAGCTGACCAGGCTCCTGAAAAATTCCGTCAAGTAACAAAACCAGAAAATTTCAAATCAATTTTCTAAACAACGAATTTTACATGTTCTATACTTTCATAGGTAATACTAGCTGGTTTTCATCACTTCTCTTGGATGGAGCTGACCAGGCTCCTGAAAAATTCCGTCAAGTGACAAAACCAGAAAATTTCAAATCAATTTTCTCAACAACGAATTTTACATGTTCTATATTTTCATAGGTAATACTAGCTGGTTTTCATCACTTCTCTTGGATGGAGCTGACCAGGCTCCTGAAAAATTCCGTCAAGTGACAAAACCAGAAAATTTCAAATCAATTTTCTCAACAACGAATTTTACATGTTCTATATTTTCATAGGTAATACTAGCTGGTTTTCATCACTTCTCTTGGATGGAGCTGACCAGGCTCCTGAAAAATTCCGTCAAGTGACAAAACCAGAAAATTTCAAATCAATTTTCTCAACAACGAATTTTACATGTTCTATATTTTCATAGGTAATACTAGCTGGTTTTCATCACTTCTCTTGGATGGAGCTGACCAGGCTCCTGAAAAATTCCGTCAAGTAACAAAACCAGAAAATTTCAAATCAATTTTCTCAACAACGAATTTTACATGTTCTATACTTTCATAGGTAATACTAGCTGGTTTTCATCACTTCTCTTGGATGGAGCTGACCAGGCTCCTGAAAAATTCCGTCAAGTGACAAAACCAGAAAATTTCAAATCAATTTTCTCAACAACGAATTTTACATGTTCTATATTTTCATAGGTAATACTAGCTAGTTTTCATCACTTCTCTTGGATGGAGCTGACCAGGCTCCTGAAAAATTCCGTCAAGTGACAAAACCAGAAAATTTCAAATCAATTTTCTCAACAACGAATTTTACATGTTCTATATTTTCATAGGTAATACTAGCTAGTTTTCATCACTTCTCTTGGATGGAGCTGACCAGGCTCCTGAAAAATTCCGTCAAGTGACAAAACCAGAAAATTTCAAATCAATTTTCTCAACAACGAATTTTACATGTTCTATATTTTCATAGGTAATACTAGCTGGTTTTCATCACTTCTCTTGGATGGAGCTGACCAGGCTCCTGAAAAATTCCGTCAAGTGACAAAACCAGAAAATTTCAAATCAATTTTCTCAACAACGAATTTTACATGTTCTATATTTTCATAGGTAATACTAGCTAGTTTTCATCACTTCTCTTGGATGGAGCTGACCAGGCTCCTGAAAAATTCCGTCAAGTGACAAAACCAGAAAATTTCAAATCAATTTTCTCAACAACGAATTTTACATGTTCTATATTTTCATAGGTAATACTAGCTGGTTTTCATCACTTCTCTTGGATGGAGCTGACCAGGCTCCTGAAAAATTCCGTCAAGTGACAAAACCAGAAAATTTCAAATCAATTTTCTCAACAACGAATTTTACATGTTCTATATTTTCATAGGTAATACTAGCTGGTTTTCATCACTTCTCTTGGATGGAGCTGACCAGGCTCCTGAAAAATTCCGTCAAGTGACAAAACCAGAAAATTTCAAATCAATTTTCTCAACAACGAATTTTACATGTTCTATATTTTCATAGGTAATACTAGCTGGTTTTCATCACTTCTCTTGGATGGAGCTGACCAGGCTCCTGAAAAATTCCGTCAAGTGACAAAACCAGAAAATTTCTAATCAATTTTCTCAACAACGAATTTTACATGTTCTATATTTTCATAGGTAATACTAGCTGGTTTTCATCACTTCTCTTGGATGGAGCTGACCAGGCTCCTGAAAAATTCCGTCAAGTGACAAAACCAGAAAATTTCAAATCAATTTTCTCAACAACGAATTTTACATGTTCTATATTTTCATAGGTAATACTAGCTGGTTTTCATCACTTCTCTTGGATGGAGCTGACCAGGCTCCTGAAAAATTCCGTCAAGTGACAAAACCAGAAAATTTCAAATCAATTTTCTCAACAACGAATTTTACATGTTCTATATTTTCATAGGTAATACTAGCTGGTTTTCATCACTTCTCTTGGATGGAGCTGACCAGGCTCCTGAAAAATTCCGTCAAGTAACAAAACCAGAAAATTTCAAATCAATTTTCTCAACAACGAATTTTACATGTTCTATACTTTCATAGGTAATACTAGCTGGTTTTCATCACTTCTCTTGGATGGAGCTGACCAGGCTCCTGAAAAATTCCGTCAAGTGACAAAACCAGAAAATTTCAAATCAATTTTCTCAACAACGAATTTTACATGTTCTATATTTTCATAGGTAATACTAGCTGGTTTTCATCACTTCTCTTGGATGGAGCTGACCAGGCTCCTGAAAAATTCCGTCAAGTGACAAAACCAGAAAATTTCAAATCAATTTTCTCAACAACGAATTTTACATGTTCTATATTTTCATAGGTAATACTAGCTAGTTTTCATCACTTCTCTTGGATGGAGCTGACCAGGCTCCTGAAAAATTCCGTCAAGTGACAAACCAGAAAATTTCAAATCAATTTTCTCAACAACGAATTTTACATGTTCTATATTTTCATAGGTAATACTAGCTGGTTTTCATCACTTCTCTTGGATGGAGCTGACCAGGCTCCTGAAAAATTCCGTCAAGTGACAAAACCAGAAAATTTCAAATCAATTTTCTCAACAACGAATTTTACATGTTCTATATTTTCATAGGTAATACTAGCTGGTTTTCATCACTTCTCTTGGATGGAGCTGACCAGGCTCCTGAAAAATTCCGTCAAGTGACAAAACCAGAAAATTTCAAATCAATTTTCTCAACAACGAATTTTACATGTTCTATATTTTCATAGGTAATACTAGCTGGTTTTCATCACTTCTCTTGGATGGAGCTGACCAGGCTCCTGAAAAATTCCGTCAAGTAACAAACCAGAAAATTTCAAATCAATTTTCTCAACAACGAATTTTACATGTTCTATACTTTCATAGGTAATACTAGCTGGTTTTCATCACTTCTCTTGGATGGAGCTGACCAGGCTCCTGAAAAATTCCGTCAAGTGACAAAACCAGAAAATTTCAAATCAATTTTCTCAACAACGAATTTTACATGTTCTATATTTTCATAGGTAATACTAGCTAGTTTTCATCACTTCTCTTGGATGGAGCTGACCAGGCTCCTGAAAATTCCGTCAAGTGACAAAACCAGAAAATTTCAAATCAATTTTCTCAACAACGAATTTTACATGTTCTATATTTTCATAGGTAATACTAGCTGGTTTTCATCACTTCTCTTGGATGGAGCTGACCAGGCTCCTGAAAAATTCCGTCAAGTGACAAAACCAGAAAATTTCAAATCAATTTTCTCAACAACGAATTTTACATGTTCTATATTTTCATAGGTAATACTAGCTGGTTTTCATCACTTCTCTTGGATGGAGCTGACCAGGCTCCTGAAAAATTCCGTCAAGTGACAAAACCAGAAAATTTCAAATCAATTTTCTCAACAACGAATTTTACATGTTCTATATTTTCATAGGTAATACTAGCTAGTTTTCATCACTTCTCTTGGATGGAGCTGACCAGGCTCCTGAAAAATTCCGTCAAGTGACAAAACCAGAAAATTTCAAATCAATTTTCTCAACAACGAATTTTACATGTTCTATATTTTCATAGGTAATACTAGCTAGTTTTCATCACTTCTCTTGGATGGAGCTGACCAGGCTCCTGAAAAATTCCGTCAAGTGACAAAACCAGAAAATTTCAAATCAATTTTCTCAACAACGAATTTTACATGTTCTATATTTTCATAGGTAATACTAGCTGGTTTTCATCACTTCTCTTGGATGGAGCTGACCAGGCTCCTGAAAAATTCCGTCAAGTGACAAAACCAGAAAATTTCAAATCAATTTTCTCAACAACGAATTTTACATGTTCTATATTTTCATAGGTAATACTAGCTAGTTTTCATCACTTCTCTTGGATGGAGCTGACCAGGCTCCTGAAAAATTCCGTCAAGTGACAAAACCAGAAAATTTCTAATCAATTTTCTCAACAACGAATTTTACATGTTCTATATTTTCATAGGTAATACTAGCTAGTTTTCATCACTTCTCTTGGATGGAGCTGACCAGGCTCCTGAAAAATTCCGTCAAGTGACAAAACCAGAAAATTTCTAATCAATTTTCTCAACAACGAATTTTACATGTTCTATACTTTCATAGGTAATACTAGCTGGTTTTCATCACTTCTCTTGGATGGAGCTGACCAGGCTCCTGAAAAATTCCGTCAAGTGACAAAACCAGAAAATTTCAAATCAATTTTCTCAACAACGAATTTTACATGTTCTATATTTTCATAGGTAATACTAGCTAGTTTTCATCACTTCTCTTGGATGGAGCTGACCAGGCTCCTGAAAAATTCCGTCAAGTGACAAAACCAGAAAATTTCAAATCAATTTTCTCAACAACGAATTTTACATGTTCTATATTTTCATAGGTAATACTAGCTGGTTTTCATCACTTCTCTTGGATGGAGCTGACCAGGCTCCTGAAAAATTCCGTCAAGTGACAAAACCAGAAAATTTCAAATCAATTTTCTCAACAACGAATTTTACATGTTCTATATTTTCATAGGTAATACTAGCTGGTTTTCATCACTTCTCTTGGATGGAGCTGACCAGGCTCCTGAAAAATTCCGTCAAGTGACAAAACCAGAAAATTTCAAATCAATTTTCTCAACAACGAATTTTACATGTTCTATATTTTCATAGGTAATACTAGCTAGTTTTCATCACTTCTCTTGGATGGAGCTGACCAGGCTCCTGAAAAATTCCGTCAAGTGACAAAACCAGAAAATTTCAAATCAATTTTCTCAACAACGAATTTTACATGTTCTATATTTTCATAGGTAATACTAGCTGGTTTTCATCACTTCTCTTGGATGGAGCTGACCAGGCTCCTGAAAAATTCCGTCAAGTGACAAAACCAGAAAATTTCAAATCAATTTTCTCAACAACGAATTTTACATGTTCTATATTTTCATAGGTAATACTAGCTAGTTTTCATCACTTCTCTTGGATGGAGCTGACCAGGCTCCTGAAAAATTCCGTCAAGTGACAAAACCAGAAAATTTCAAATCAATTTTCTCAACAACGAATTTTACATGTTCTATATTTTCATAGGTAATACTAGCTAGTTTTCATCACTTCTCTTGGATGGAGCTGACCAGGCTCCTGAAAAATTCCGTCAAGTGACAAAACCAGAAAATTTCTAATCAATTTTCTCAACAACGAATTTTACATGTTCTATATTTTCATAGGTAATACTAGCTAGTTTTCATCACTTCTCTTGGATGGAGCTGACCAGGCTCCTGAAAAATTCCGTCAAGTGACAAAACCAGAAAATTTCTAATCAATTTTCTCAACAACGAATTTTACATGTTCTATACTTTCATAGGTAATACTAGCTGGTTTTCATCACTTCTCTTGGATGGAGCTGACCAGGCTCCTGAAAAATTCCGTCAAGTAACAAAACCAGAAAATTTCAAATCAATTTTCTCAACAACGAATTTTACATGTTCTATACTTTCATAGGTAATAGTAGCTGGTTTTCATCACTTCTCTTGGATGGAGCTGACCAGGCTCCTGAAAAATTCCGTCAAGTGACAAAACCAGAAAATTTCAAATCAATTTTCTCAACAACGAATTTTACATGTTCTATATTTTCATAGGTAATACTAGCTAGTTTTCATCACTTCTCTTGGATGGAGCTGACCAGGCTCCTGAAAAATTCCGTCAAGTGACAAAACCAGAAAATTTCTAATCAATTTTCTCAACAACGAATTTTACATGTTCTATATTTTCATAGGTAATACTAGCTGGTTTTCATCACTTCTCTTGGATGGAGCTGACCAGGCTCCTGAAAAATTCCGTCAAGTAACAAAACCAGAAAATTTCAAATCAATTTTCTCAACAACGAATTTTACATGTTCTATATTTTCATAGGTAATACTAGCTGGTTTTCATCACTTCTCTTGGATGGAGCTGACCAGGCTCCTGAAAAATTCCGTCAAGTAACAAAACCAGAAAATTTCTAATCAATTTTCTCAACAACGAATTTTACATGTTCTATATTTTCATAGGTAATACTAGCTGGTTTTCATCACTTCTCTTGGATGGAGCTGACCAGGCTCCTGAAAAATTCCGTCAAGTGGCAAAACCAGAAAATTTCTAATCAATTTTTTCAACAACGAATTTTACATGTTCTATATTTTCATAGGTAATACTAGCTAGTTTTCATCACTTCTCTTGGATGGAGCTGACCAGGCTCCTGAAAATTCCGTCAAGTGACAAAACCAGAAAATTTCAAATCAATTTTCTCAACAACGAATTTTACATGTTCTATATTTTCATAGGTAATACTAGCTGGTTTTCATCACTTCTCTTGGATGGAGCTGACCAGGCTCCTGAAAAATTCCGTCAAGTGACAAAACCAGAAAATTTCAAATCAATTTTCTCAACAACGAATTTTACATGTTCTATATTTTCATAGGTAATACTAGCTAGTTTTCATCACTTCTCTTGGATGGAGCTGACCAGGCTCCTGAAAAATTCCGTCAAGTGACAAAACCAGAAAATTTCAAATCAATTTTCTCAACAACGAATTTTACATGTTCTATATTTTCATAGGTAATACTAGCTGGTTTTCATCACTTCTCTTGGATGGAGCTGACCAGGCTCCTGAAAAATTCCGTCAAGTGGCAAAACCAGAAAATTTCTAATCAATTTTTTCAACAACGAATTTTACATGTTCTATATTTTCATAGGTAATACTAGCTAGTTTTCATCACTTCTCTTGGATGGAGCTGACCAGGCTCCTGAAAATTCCGTCAAGTGACAAAACCAGAAAATTTCAAATCAATTTTCTCAACAACGAATTTTACATGTTCTATATTTTCATAGGTAATACTAGCTGGTTTTCATCACTTCTCTTGGATGGAGCTGACAAGGCTCCTGAAAAATTCCGTCAAGTAACAAAACCAGAAAATTTCAAATCAATTTTCTCAACAACGAATTTTACATGTTCTATACTTTCATAGGTAATAGTAGCTGGTTTTCATCACTTCTCTTGGATGGAGCTGACCAGGCTCCTGAAAAATTCCGTCAAGTGACAAAACCAGAAAATTTCAAATCAATTTTCTCAACAACGAATTTTACATGTTCTATACTTTCATAGGTAATAGTAGCTGGTTTTCATCACTTCTCTTGGATGGAGCTGACCAGGCTCCTGAAAAATTCCGTCAAGTGACAAAACCAGAAAATTTCAAATCAATTTTCTCAACAACGAATTTTACATGTTCTATATTTTCATAGGTAATACTAGCTAGTTTTCATCACTTCTCTTGGATGGAGCTGACCAGGCTCCTGAAAATTCCGTCAAGTGACAAAACCAGAAAATTTCAAATCAATTTTCTCAACAACGAATTTTACATGTTCTATATTTTCATAGGTAATACTAGCTGGTTTTCATCACTTCTCTTGGATGGAGCTGACCAGGCTCCTGAAAAATTCCGTCAAGTGACAAAACCAGAAAATTTCAAATCAATTTTCTCAACAACGAATTTTACATGTTCTATATTTTCATAGGTAATACTAGCTAGTTTTCATCACTTCTCTTGGATGGAGCTGACCAGGCTCCTGAAAAATTCCGTCAAGTGACAAAACCAGAAAATTTCAAATCAATTTTCTCAACAACGAATTTTACATGTTCTATATTTTCATAGGTAATACTAGCTGGTTTTCATCACTTCTCTTGGATGGAGCTGACCAGGCTCCTGAAAAATTCCGTCAAGTAACAAAACCAGAAAATTTCAAATCAATTTTCTCAACAACGAATTTTACATGTTCTATACTTTCATAGGTAATAGTAGCTGGTTTTCATCACTTCTCTTGGATGGAGCTGACAAGGCTCCTGAAAAATTCCGTCAAGTAACAAAACCAGAAAATTTCAAATCAATTTTCTCAACAACGAATTTTACATGTTCTATAATTTCATAGGTAATACTAGCTGGTTTTCATCACTTCTCTTGGATGGAGCTGACCAGGCTCCTGAAAAATTCCGTCAAGTGGCAAAACCAGAAAATTTCTAATCAATTTTTTCAACAACGAATTTTACATGTTCTATATTTTCATAGGTAATACTAGCTAGTTTTCATCACTTCTCTTGGATGGAGCTGACCAGGCTCCTGAAAATTCCGTCAAGTGACAAAACCAGAAAATTTCAAATCAATTTTCTCAACAACGAATTTTACATGTTCTATATTTTCATAGGTAATACTAGCTGGTTTTCATCACTTCTCTTGGATGGAGCTGACCAGGCTCCTGAAAAATTCCGTCAAGTGACAAAACCAGAAAATTTCAAATCAATTTTCTCAACAACGAATTTTACATGTTCTATATTTTCATAGGTAATACTAGCTGGTTTTCATCACTTCTCTTGGATGGAGCTGACCAGGCTCCTGAAAAATTCCGTCAAGTGGCAAAACCAGAAAATTTCTAATCAATTTTTCAACAACGAATTTTACATGTTCTATATTTTCATAGGTAATACTAGCTAGTTTTCATCACTTCTCTTGGATGGAGCTGACCAGGCTCCTGAAAATTCCGTCAAGTGACAAAACCAGAAAATTTCAAATCAATTTTCTCAACAACGAATTTTACATGTTCTATATTTTCATAGGTAATACTAGCTGGTTTTCATCACTTCTCTTGGATGGAGCTGACCAGGCTCCTGAAAAATTCCGTCAAGTGACAAAACCAGAAAATTTCAAATCAATTTTCTCAACAACGAATTTTACATGTTCTATATTTTCATAGGTAATACTAGCTAGTTTTCATCACTTCTCTTGGATGGAGCTGACCAGGCTCCTGAAAAATTCCGTCAAGTGACAAAACCAGAAAATTTCAAATCAATTTTCTCAACAACGAATTTTACATGTTCTATATTTTCATAGGTAATACTAGCTGGTTTTCATCACTTCTCTTGGATGGAGCTGACCAGGCTCCTGAAAAATTCCGTCAAGTGGCAAAACCAGAAAATTTCAAATCAATTTTCTCAACAACGAATTTTACATGTTCTATATTTTCATAGGTAATACTAGCTGGTTTTCATCACTTCTCTTGGATGGAGCTGACAAGGCTCCTGAAAAATTCCGTCAAGTAACAAAACCAGAAAATTTCAAATCAATTTTCTCAACAACGAATTTTACATGTTCTATACTTTCATAGGTAATAGTAGCTGGTTTTCATCACTTCTCTTGGATGGAGCTGACCAGGCTCCTGAAAAATTCCGTCAAGTGACAAAACCAGAAAATTTCAAATCAATTTTCTCAACAACGAATTTTACATGTTCTATACTTTCATAGGTAATAGTAGCTGGTTTTCATCACTTCTCTTGGATGGAGCTGACCAGGCTCCTGAAAAATTCCGTCAAGTGACAAAACCAGAAAATTTCAAATCAATTTTCTCAACAACGAATTTTACATGTTCTATATTTTCATAGGTAATAGTAGCTGGTTTTCATCACTTCTCTTGGATGGAGCTGACAAGGCTCCTGAAAAATTCCGTCAAGTAACAAAACCAGAAAATTTCAAATCAATTTTCTCAACAACGAATTTTACATGTTCTATACTTTCATAGGTAATACTAGCTGGTTTTCATCACTTCTCTTGGATGGAGCTGACCAGGCTCCTGAAAAATTCCGTCAAGTAACAAAACCAGAAAATTTCTAATCAATTTTCTCAACAACGAATTTTACATGTTCTATATTTTCATAGGTAATACTAGCTGGTTTTCATCACTTCTCTTGGATGGAGCTGACCAGGCTCCTGAAAAATTCCGTCAAGTAACAAAACCAGAAAATTTCTAATCAATTTTCTCAACAACGAATTTTACATGTTCTATATTTTCATAGGTAATACTAGCTGGTTTTCATCACTTCTCTTGGATGGAGCTGACCAGGCTCCTGAAAAATTCCGTCAAGTAATAAAACCAGAAAATTTCAAATCAATTTTCTCAACAACGAATTTTACATGTTCTATAATTTCATAGGTAATACTAGCTGGTTTTCATCACTTCTCTTGGATGGAGCTGACCAGGCCCCTGAAAAACTCCGTCAAGTGACAATACCAGAAAATTTCTAATCAATTTTCTCAACAAGGAATTTTACATGTTCTATAATTTCATAGTTAATACTAGCTGGTTTTCATCAGTTCACTTGGATGGAGCTGACCAGGCTCCTGAAAAATTCCGTCAAGTGACAAAACCAGGAAATTTCAAATCAATTTTCTCAACAAACGAATTTTACATGTTCTCTATTTAGAAAGATAATACTAGCAGGTTTTTTTTTGTCACTTCATCGCCATCTAATAACAT
The DNA here is from genome assembly GCF_002204515.2 of Aedes aegypti. Lineage (NCBI taxonomy): Eukaryota > Metazoa > Arthropoda > Insecta > Diptera > Culicidae > Aedes > Aedes aegypti. The sequence continues at coordinate 102,530 of NW_018736045.1, forward strand.
AACCAGAAAACCTACAATCAACTTCCTCAGCAAACAAAATTTTAAGTTCCAAATGTCAAAATAAATACTGCTTTTCATTTTGGATGAAGCTGACCAGGCTCCTGAAAAAAAAATGAGTTACAAAACCAGAAAACTTTCAATTAATTTACGCAACCCATCAATTCTAAAAGTTTCTCAATAATTATTACAAGCTTCTTTTAATCACTTCCCTTCGTCAACAAATCAAAAAAAGCTTCCAATTAAATTTCTCAACAAACGAATTTATCATGTTCTGTATCTCATCAAGCCATACTATCTGAATTCTATCACTTCTCTTTGATACTTTTGACCAGCCTCTTGAAAATCCATAATGTAACACCCAGAAAATTTCCAATCCACTTTTAAATCAAACAAGTGTAAATTGATCTACGGTAATGGGGTTGTTTCTTTATTTTTCTTGCAGAGGAAAGAATATAAAGAACAATAATAAGCTAAAAAAAATAGATCCTCACACGTTTATTATTATTATTATTTATTTTATTTTTTTAGAGACTTAACTTTTCTTATTTATTTTCATTCCTAGTTCTCTTTTCAAACTACCCAAATCTACTTATTGGTGGCAGTAGCCCACTCGCTTTGCATTTTAATTATTTCCTTCAAATCGCATATTTTCTGCATCTAGCATATGCAGAAATCACCTCATCTGAATTGTTAACAGCTGCCCACTCACTTTACTGATTCAATTACTTATTTCAATTCTTTTGCTGTCTTATTAAGCATCATGCAGGAATCCACTCATCTGCAGTGCTAGCAGTAGCCCACTCGCTCTGCTCTCTTTTTCTTATCCTCATTTTTTTTTTAAAGAATTATGCAGGAATCCGCTCATCTGCATTACTAGCAGAAACCCACTCGCTCTGCCTTTTTTTGTTTTTTTTTTAATTCTTTCTTTTTATGTTTCATGCAGGAATCCGCTCTTCTACAATGCTAGCAGTAGCCCACTCGCTCTGCTTTCTTTTGTATTTTTCTTTTTCTTTTCAAGTCATGCAGGAATCCGCTCATCTGCAATGCTAGCAGTAGCCCACTCGCTCTGCTGATTTAATTATTTATTTTAACTCTCTTTCTCTCTTTATAAGCATCATGCAGAAATCCGCTCATCTGCAGTGCTGGCAGTAGCCCACTCGCTCTGCTGATTCAATTATGTATTTCAACTCTCATCCTCTCTTTATAAGCATCATGCAAGAATCCGCTCATCTGCATTACTAGCAGAAACCCACTCGCTCTGCTTTCTTTTGTTTTTTTTTAATTCTTTCTTTTTATGTTTCATGCAGGAATCCGCTCATCTGCAATGCTAGCAGTAGCCCACTCGCTCTGCTGATTCAATTATGTATTTCAACTCTCTTTCTCTCTTTATAAGCATCATGCAGGAATCCGCTCATCTGCAGTGCTAGCAGTAGCCCACTCGCTCTGCTTTCTTTTGTATTTTTCTTTTTCTTTTCAAGTTATGCATGAATCCGTTCATATGCAATGCTAGCAGTAGCCCACTCGCTCTGCTAATTTAATTATTTATTTTAACTCTCTTTCTCTCTTTATAAGCATCATGCAGGAATCCGCTCATCTGCAGTGCTGGCAGTAGCCCACTCGCTCTGCTTTCTTGTTTTTTTTTTAAATACTATTTTTTTTAAGCAGCATGTAAGAAACCGCTGATCTCAACATCATCCTCAGCAGTAGCCCATTCACTCATCATTATGTTTTGATAACTTATTATTATTATTTTTACATTATGCCACATTTGCTCGTCTGCAATGCTAGAAGTATCCCATTTGCTTAAGCTATTAATTTTGCAGTATTTTTCACGATTCTCAAAATTTGCTGAAATATAATTCGTCAATGTTAGTTCTGCTTTTCTACATAATGCAAATAATTGAAAAATGATAGGCAGTTTAAGGTTGGTATTTTTGGTTATAAATTATTTTCACGATTATGAAATATTTCCATAAAACATGTATGCTAAAATCTCACGATTCATGACATTGAATTCAATGACAATCAAAATATAAGAACAAGAAGAACATTTTTTTATCGTGCTTCAGTTGCAGCTGTGGCATGATTATCCTGACTATACGTTAGCTCGAAATTTCAACACCCATGTATCCGATCTACTCCTCTGCTTTTATCACATTCTCCATCCATTCAACATTCACTTCCTACAGATTGCAATTCACAAAAAAACCAATCAAATATTGGTGTTTACACATTTCACACAATGATATTGCCGATTGAAATTAGTCACAACACTACCGACTGTGCCATGTCGTATTCTTTCAAAATAAAAACATTTTTTTTTTCATGGCGTCACCAGCGGTTATATATTTTTTTCATTTAATCTTTTTTTTTCACTCCGAGCAAACTGAACGCAAACCGTCCGCGTCAAAATTCGTTATTAGACTGAGGAGCATGCGCAACGACATCGACCAGTCTTACTGCGACGCACACCTCTCTCTTTTTCTCCTTCACTTTGCTTCATTCCATCCTATTCAGTACCCGCGTCGTAGCGTCAATCGACGTATTTCTCATCCGCATCCATTCAGCTCAACCCCTCTGTCTCCGCATTCGTTCTCGCTGTTCGCATACATTCTCGTGTTCATTTCGATGATTTCGATCACTTGCGTTGGAAGCAAAAGCAAAACTTACAATTACACTGAACGAAATGCTCTAGAATTAAAATATTCAAAGTTTTCTTTTAGCTATGAACTTAATGATTTTGTGTCCTTACGATAGAATTGTTATTTTTCTACATTTACTCTATGATACTACAGTGAGGATCAATTAAGAGAAATCGATCATGTTACATTCACCCTAATTTTAGCACACGCTTGAAATATGATGATTACATCAATAAAATGTTTGAAAAATAAATAAAAATATAAAACTTGTTCTTTCTAAACAAACTGTTTTCTTGAAAAAAAATCACAAACAAATAAATTTCTTGGATTACAATACTTCCCATTTGTTAAACAATGAAACTGACTGGCTGCAAATGACAGTTCGTGACAGCAAAAAGTGGGCTGCATCTGAAGTTGCTTTTTTTCCTCTTCGCGAGTCTCTCTCAGATGCTAAATCATCTCCACCAAATCAAACATTTGCGAAAAAAAAAACTATTTGCAGCCAGTGTAGGATATGATGGTACTGCGGAAAAATCCATTCATTTCAACTCATGTTTGCTCTTCACGGACAAGAAATTCTCTGAAAATGTTGTTTATGATTCTGTGAGAATTTTTCTTAGGTTTCAATATTTTGTCCAGATGTAAAGAAGTTCACAAAAGAAATCCACACGAAACTCAGCTTGCTCCTTGTGAAAGGCCGTTCGGGATTAAGTACGGTACTCTGATTGAGAACCCTGTGAAATATTTTGCGAGTTTGTGAAACTTCAACCTGTGATTCAGTGAGATTTCGATTGAAAAAAAAAATCTGTGACGCAATAACTTTCGTTCACGCTCAAAAGAATTTTTGTTTTGTGCTGTGTTTTCAAAAAGTCTTTACCTATAACCCATATCAAGTTTATTTGAATATTTATTTATTTCTGCTAAATATGAATCGTCAATTGGACACCACCAACTTGATACAAGCTTAAAATAGTTTTAACTGCTATCAAAAGTACAAGGAAGATTACTTAGAGATTTAGCAAGTAAATATACAAACTTCAATGTTAAATTTGAAATTAATGTATGGGAATCATCCAAAATATCAAATAATCTTTGATTGCGAGTCAGAAACTGTTCAAATTTTCCATTATGACCTTAGGGAATTTCTTTTGAAATTTTGATTTAAAAGGCGCCGTTATTTAATAAATCTTTTTCAAAATTTACCAAATGCGTAACGCATTTCGGCGCCCCCCAAAGGCTGGCGCCCTTGGCGGTTGCCAACCTGGCCAACCGCACGCTACGGCACTGCAGCCAAATGAGCCTAGTGAGGAGCTGCACCAGTGCGAAGGATGCGTGGCAAGCATTGAAGGACTACAACGACAAGGGATCCGAGGTTTACCTTCTCAAGAAACTCACCCATCAGGAGTTGAGAGAAGACGGCGACATGGAAGGGCACCTGCAGCAGTTCACGAAATTGTTGCAGCGGATTGCGGATGTCGGTGATCCCATCCCGGATAAGTTGCAGGTAGCGATGCTGCTTTGTTCGTTGCCGGACTCTTTCCACGCGCTAGTGACTGCCCTCGAGCAGTGGCCCAGTGCAGAGCTAACTTTGGAACTAGTTAACGCCAAGTTGCTTGCCGAAGCCGAAAAGCTGTCATTCGAGCACCTGAAAATCTTTGGAAGCGAGGCATGGGTGCAGATACCGGCGGATAAGCGCAAGAAGATGGAAATGAAGGCTCGCAAGATGATGTTCGTCGGTTACTCCAATAAGGCTTACCGTTTTCTCGATATTGACAGTGGTCGATTTATGATAAGCCGAGATGTCCGTTTTGTGGAGAATCTGGAGTTCGGACTGCCACAGGTTGCAAAAAGGGCACCGGCTGAGCCCAATGAAGTTGAGGACACCGATTCGATGATTGAGTTTGAGCCGTTACCGAAGACGATTAGGAGACCTGACAGCGACGAAGAGGAAGACTTCCATGACACTGCAAACAAGTTTCCAGGCGAAGAAGAAGCTTTTGTCCAAGATGATCGAGAAGCGGATGCTGAACAGACTGCGGCATGTCCGGTAAATCAACGAACGGAATCGCGGCGCACTACTCGTGGTGCGCTGCCGGCGAGATTCAGCGACTATGTGATGGGCATGGTAGCACTGGAAACGGATGAGCCGAACACATTGAAAGAAGCTATCACTTGTGCTGAAAAGAAAGAGTGGATAAAGGCTATGAGTGAGGAATACAGTTCGCTGATGTCCAACGGTACCTGGGAGCTAGTAGATCCTCCAGCGAAGCGAAACGTGATCGGAAGCAAGTTTGTTTACAAACGAAAGTACGACGCAGACGGAAATGTCAAGAGGTTCAAGGCCAGACTTGTCGCGCAAGGGTTTACCCAGCGCATCGGAACCGTGCAGTGCACTTTACGCGTTTCACTGACTGTTGCAGGCCGGCGTAACCGGATCGTCAAGCATTTGAACGTCAAATCAGCTTACTTATACGGGACGCTGACCGAGGAAATCTTTATGCGTCAGCCACCCGGATTTGCCGTGAAAGGAAAGGAGCATAAAGTATGCAGGTTGCGTAAAAGCATTTACGGCCTGAAGCAGGCCGCCAGGGTATGGCACAGGCAGGCTTTATTTTGCTCATCTTGATCTGATAGAAGGAGCGGCCATTTTGAGTCAGCATTCGATGTTGGTTGAATAATCCGTGGCTGAGAGAGTGGAGAAAAACGTTGGCTCTATCCAAACGCACATCTTCCATTTGACAGCTCTAGCTTACTGTGAAGCTCTGCAAACACATCATCATTGCTTTTGGGATGAACTGAGGTTTTTGCCCTTTTGGGCAAAGAGCTACAAAGAGACAAAGAAGAGCTGTCTGGAAATGCTCTTCCCTGAACTGAGAAATGGGAAAAAATGCTCTCCCCCTAACTGAGAAAGGGAGAAAATAATATCTTTCTCTTTTAAGCACTGAGGTTGTCAAAACAAACTCTTTACCACTGTGGGAATGAAAATAAGCAAAGACAAACGTGTAAACTCTTCATCCCGCAGTTCAAGTACGCTCAGTTTGTGTGTGGGTAAAATCGCTTCTCTTTTGTAGTTGATCATTAAAAGGGGGAGAAAGGGGATAAGTCAAGAGCAAGGAAGAAGCCTGGGCACAGGACAATATCGGATATCCTGACTGGCATGGGATTCAAGCAGTGCAAGGCCGACAGCTGTCTGTACCGGAAGCGACTCCGCAGTGGCGATTGGCTGTACATGATGATCTATGTGGACGATATTTTGATCGTGTGTGCACGACAGGAGGAGATTGCGAAAATTGAAGAATCGTTGCAGAGTAAGCTAAAAATCTCTAAGCTTGGTGACGTTAGATGTTTCCTGGGAATCCGTGTCACACGGTGCGCTGAAGGCCCGTTCATGTTGGATCAAAGTCTCTTCAAACGGAAACTGGTAAAGTGGTTTGGAATGGAAGGTGCCAAGGGTTCAAAGTATCCACTGATAATGAAGGAGAGGAGGAGCAACAATCAGCTTTACAAGTCGGAAACAGAGCAGTGTTACCACATCGACCATGGAGGCCGAGTATGTAGCACTATCCGAGGCTACACAGCAAGCGATATGGCTTCGTCGACTGTTGTGAGAACTCAGCGTGGGGCAGAATTATGCAACTGTCATTCACGAAGACAACAAAGGGTGTATGGACTTCGTAGCACTCGATCAACAGAAGCGCAGATCCAAACACATCGATATCCGTTATCACTACACCAAGGAGCGATGTGCATCAGGGGAGATCGAGCTACGTTACTGTTCGTCAGAAGATATGATCGCGGACATCCTGACTAAACCGCTAGGGCCATTGAAGATCAGGAAGTTTGCATTGAACATGGGTTTGGTACCAATACCGAACCGTGGAGGCTGAGAAGGAGGATTGGGCTACTTCACGAGGAGGAGTGTTGGTATGTAGCACCGATAGCGTGAATACGCCCTGATGGAAAGTTGATCCAGAGAATAAAAACTGAATATTGTTCTTCTTTCCGTGTATAAGGAACTGTCAGTAAGAATAAATAAACGAGCACTTTGTTAGTAAGAGTAGTCCGCGGTATTCTATCTTCCATTCACGTTTAATTCACGTTTCCTGGGATTTTATTCCGGTGTCCGCCCGTTTTTCCGCCCACACGCCGTTGAGTTGGACGAGCTTGTGGTTCATCCTTCGCCACCACACACCGTTTTCCTGCACACCGCCAAAGATCGCACCACCCGACGTTCGAAGACTCCAAGTGCTTGCAGGTACTCCTCGAGCATCGTCCACGTTTCATGCCCGTAGAGGACTACCGGCCTTATGAGCGTTTTTTACATGGTACATTTGGTGTGGGCGTGAATCTTTTCTGACCGCAGCTTCTTGTGGGGGCCATAGTAGGCCCGACTTCCACTGATGATGCGCTTCCGTATTTCACGGCCAACGTTATTGTCAGCTGTCAGCAAGGATCCAAGGTAGACGAATTCGTCGACCACCTCGAACGTATCCCCGTCTATCGTAACACTGCTACCTAGGCGAGCCCTATTGTGCTCGTCCCCACCAGCTAGCACGTACTTTGTCTTGGACGCATTCACCCCCAGCCCAACCTTTGCTGCCTCGCATTTCAGGCGGGTGTACAGGTCTGCCACCTTTTCAAATGTGCGGCCGACAATGTCCATATCATCCGCGAAGCAAACAAATTGACTAGATCTCGTAAAAATCGTACCCCGGCTGTTAAGCCCGGCACTCCGCATAACACCTTCTAGTGCAATATTGAACAACAGGCACAAAAGTCCATCACCTTGTCGTAGTCCCCGGTGGGATCCAAACGAACTGGAATGTTCGCCTGAAACCATTACACAATTTTGCACACCCTCCATCGTCGCTCTTATCAGTCTCGTGAGCTTCCCGGGAAAGCTGTTCTCGTCCATGACTTTCCATAGCTCTACGCGGTCGATACTGTCGCATGCCGCCTTGAAATCGATGAAAAGGTGATGCGTTGGGACCTGGTGTTCACGACATTTTTGGAGGATTTGCCGTACAGTAAAGATCTGGTCCGTTGTCGATCGGCCGTCAACGAAGCCGGCTTGATAACTTCCCACGAACTCGTTTACTACAGGTGACAGACGTCGGAAGATGATCTGGGATAATACGTTGTAGGCCGCATTTAGAATGGTGATCGCTCCGATACCATCCTGAATGGCATCCTTTACCTCCCTCAAAGGGGCTGGTTGGTTTCCATCTTCCGCAGTACTGACGAAGGCATTTCCTCCTTTGTCCCGTCCTTCATTGCCTGTGCTCTCAGCGTCATTCAGGTGCTCGTCGAAGCGCTGCTTCCACCTTTCAATCACATCACGCTCGTCCGTCAAAATGCTCCCATCCTTATCCCTGCACATCTCGGCTCGCGGCACGAAGCCGTTGCGGAATGCGTTGAGCTTCTGATAGCACTTACGCGTTTCTTGAGACCGGCACAGCTGTTCCATCTCCTCGCACTCCGTCTCCTCCAGGCGGCATTTTTTTCTCCCGAAAGAGGCGGGTCTGCTGTTGCCGTTTCTGTCTATAGCGTTCCACCAGGTCTGTCCCACTCGGGCTCAGATTGGGTATCACTTCTAGTACTACACTTGGTCCCTCGGTAGTGCAAAAAGGTACCCCGACTTGACAGATCGCAGTACACTTTTCACGGCATTCTAGATTACCTTATGAGCCATAAAATTTTAAGCAACTGCAAGGGACATGGAGGTCTTTGATGTGTCTTTGGTTCCACGTTCTGCCATGTCCCTTGCTGCAGCATGACCGCCCGCGCTGCATTCTTCTCCTCCAAAACCTCCTGGCACTCTGTTGATACTGGACCAGAGAAACTACTGATTTTTGATAGCGTTTATTGAGCAGTAGTGCTTCAAAGCTGAAATACACAATATGTTATAAGTGTCAAATAAGAAGCAAAGGTCATACATACAATTCAGTGTTCTTCTCTAAACTAAGGTATCCACGCATCAACTGTGCCTAATTCTCACGAACTCTGGTACTATAAATCGACTAATTAGATATGTAAACTAAGAATTCATGAGTACATACTTGCGACTTTCGATGCTCAACTATTCGTCACTGCTCACCTATATTGAGTCGTCTGATTAGGTTGTCTAATGAAATTCCGTATTTTAGTATTATGGATAATTCAGGATATATAGTGGGTACCTACTTGTCTATAAGATAAAGGCTTACAAATTCACCAAAGCTAATAATATAATTTAATCAAACTCGTATTCTCACTCTCTAAGTAGGGTTGTAGATTTTGCGATTATGTCTAGTCACTGTGTTGACAGTAGCAATAGGACAAGAGCAATGTTGAAGTAGCAATAGACTGACGCACTCATGAAGCAGAGATGTCTGTGTCGAGAGGGTTGCCAGTAGAATTGTGGCGCGGCAACATCCTCCCCCCGATGAAATCCTCGGGCCTTGAGGTTTCATCATCGTTGGCTATCTCAAGTATGGCAAGTTTCGAAACTGGCCGTCGAAGTACTCCACTGGCAGTTTGTACTAGTGCTTGCCTGAAGACGCCATCTGCAGCGGGGATGACCTCCAAAATACGCCCCCTGGTCCATCCATTCCGTTTCTTATCTTCCACTATCAGAACCAGTTCTCCTGGCTGTACGTTTCTGGATTTGGCAAACCATTTCGTACGCTTGGTAAGGGTGGGCAAGTATTCACGCACCTATCTTTTCCAGAATCTATCTAGTTGTTTCTGTAATATACTCCAGGATCGGCCGAGCTCTTGAGGTTTATCAACTTTTAGAACAGAAGGCGCGATAACTCCCGATGAACTACCAAGCAGGAAATGATTGGGTGTCAATGCTTCCTGCTCAGTGGACAACAGTGGTAGATACGTTAACGGCCGACTGTTGACGATTGATTCTGCTTCGACTAGTAACGTTTGATATGCCTCGTCGTCCAGTTTTTCGTCGCAATATGCTACCGAGAGTCCAGATTTCATAGATCTTACCATTCGCTCCCAGGACCCACCCATGTGTGGTGCTCCGGGAGGGATGAATTTCCATGTAGTACAAGTGTTTGTAAATGTAGCAGCCAAACCCGTGTTGATCTGTTGTCGAAGAATCCGTTCCGCACCGTGGAAGTTAGTAGCATTATCACTATAAATCTCAGCCGGTGCTCCTCGGCGACCTACGAACCTGCGCACACTCATGATGAAAGCTTCTGTAGTGAGACTGTAAACAACCTCTACGTGAATAGCACACACGGTTAAACACGTAAAAAAAAGCGCTACCCATCGCTTAACACAATATCGACCTCTTTTTAGGGAAATAGGGCCGAAATAATCCACCCCAACATACGTGAAGGGACGGGTGAAGGGTGATAAACGGGCTTCTGGAAGCGGAGCCATTTGAGGGACTAACGGAAGTGCTTTTCTGATTCTACAGAAAAAGCAACGGCTAGCTAGGTTCCTTACGTGCCTGCGAAGATTGGGAATATAGAATCGTTGGCGAACTTCATTAACGATCGTCTCATTGTTTCCATGCTTGAATCGCCGATGAAAGTCTTCTAGTATTAGATTGGTGACGTGATGCTTCTTGGGGAGGATAATAGGATATTTCACGTCACGAGACACTCGTTTCGCAGCGCCTATACGACCATCGACCCGTAGTACTCCATGCGTATCAATACGAGGAGTAAACGGATAAAGAACGCTGTTTTTCTCGACAACATTTCCTTCGGCGGACTTTATTCCTTTGGGATTTGTCATCGCAATCATTTCTTCTGGATAACAGTCCCATTGAATCATCCTAAATAGCGTGGCTTCTGCTTTTTGAAGCTCTTTCGTGGACAGATGACCACAGCTACGATTTTGAACAGGTGTCCGACTGTTTGAAACGAAACGGCATACATATGCAGTTGAACGTAGTAGTTTGTTCCATGTGGAAAATCGTGTTACATCCACAATGCTTTCGGGAACACTGATTTCTCGATGCAGGTAACACGAACGTACTTCTGCTTCCTCTTGTTTTTCCGGTTCTGCAGTGGGCCATGCAACCTCTGGAGACTGCAAGAATTTCGGTCCGCTGTACCAAATGCTGTTGATGTCAAAATGAGGGCCCACGCCCCACTTAGTGGCTTCGTCTGCAGAATTCATATTGGATCTAAGCCATCTCCATTCTTCGCGTTTCGTTGTTTCCAAAATTTCACTGACTCGATGGGCAACAAATGAACGATACCTGTACGGCTCTCCCTTGATCCAAGTATGGGCAGTGCTGGAATCTGTCCAGAGAAACCGGTTTTTTATCGGAAACGTGTGGCCGTCTATTACAAGCTTCATCATACGCACTCCTAGTACGCAAGCTTGAAGCTCCAACCTGAAAATGCTCATCATCTTCAGTGGAGCTACCTTTGCTTTACTGCCCATACTCGCATAACAGTCCCATTTATATAGGAAATCCCATAGAATATGGGACTGTTATGCGAGTATGGGCAGTTTAGCAGCTACCAATGCTACTTCCGCTTCTCCACGGTCGTTAATTATCCGAAAATAACATGCACAAGAATATGCGGCTGGACTGGCATCTACAAATATATGTAGCTGGATATTGTTAACGCTGAGTCGGTTTGGATAACGGAAGTAACTTCGTGGTATCCGGACTTGATCGATATCCTGCCATATCTTCACCCACTCTCGCCAGCGCTGGAAGATGTTGTCGTCCACTTGCTCGTCCCATTTTGTCCCGGCTCGCCAAATATCTTGGATGAGAACTCTCCCAAATATCAAGTAAGGCGCTAGAAATCCAATTGGATCGAAAAGCGTCATCACACATTGCAGAATTTGGCGCTTAGTTGGTCTCACATCTTCTTGTATTATTTTCTTGATGTTTTCTCTCATAGTCGTCTCAAAATGCAATACATCTTCTTCGCTGTTCCATAGCATTCCCAGGACGCGATCTGGTAGTCCACCACAATCTGCGTTAAGCTTTTTCACGACGTTATCTGCATTTTCTCCTAAATGTTCGAGTACCGCAGAACTATTGGAACACCAATTGCGTATCTCGAAGCCGCCTCTCCTATGTATTTCTCGAACCTCTTCCACCACTTGCTTTGCCTCTGCCTCGTCCGGAAAGCTGTCGAGGTAGTCGTCAACATAGTGGTTGTAAACGATACCTTCTACAGCTCTAGGAAACTCCTTGGAAAATCTTCGAGCATTAGTGTTTTTTACGAAATGAGCTGTGGCCGGGGAGCTTGTTGATCCGAATGTAGCAACGTTCATAACAAATATGTCAGGTTTCTTCGAGGCATCAGGGGACCATAAAAAACATTGTGCGTAACGATCAGAATGGTTGATAAGTATTTGGTGAAACATCTGTTTTATGTCCCCAACAACTGCTACCCGATGTTGTCGGAAGCGAAATAGCACAGACGGCAGAGAAGACAATTGATCGGGTCCTTTCAACAGCATACTATTCAACGATACACCATCTACCTTAGCTGAGGCATCCCATATAAGACGAATCTTTGATGGCTTTTTGGGATTCACTACTACCCCTAATGGAAGGAACCATATTCGACGTGGATCAGCTATGGACATTTCTTCTACGGATGCTCGGTGGGCGTATCCATTATCCAGGTATTCTTGTATCTGATGCTGAATGTTCTCCTTCAAGACTGGATCCTTTTCCATTCTGCGTTGTAGACATCGTAATCTTCTGACAGCCATTGGGAAGCTGTCAGGAAACTCGAATTGATCAAATCTCCACAAAAGCCCAGACTCGTATCGTTCACCAACGAAGATTGTAGTTTCCTCCAGTATTTTGAGGGCCCTTTGGTCCTCTTTTGAAAGACATTCGTTCATTGGGCGCGCACCAACGTCCTCCATAGAAAAGTACGCCATGACTGTATCCTCCATAGCTGTGTCTCCGTCACATCCAAGGCGAGTCTTCACTGCAACTGGAACACCTTCTTCTCCTTCACGTACTTTTAGTGGGAGTGATAATTTGAGATTGTCAACCCCAATAAGTAAACGGGGCACCGCATCGTGATATTCTTCAACAGGGATTCCTCGAAGATGTTGATAGCTCTGCTTTAATTCTTTGATGGGCAAAGTCTGCATTGGTAAATCTAAAGACTTGGTAGTGCCGACATCGCTTATCCAGAAACGTTCCATGTCTCCTCGACCCGAGATTCCAAACGCCACTCTCTTTGAATGCTTTTCTTCGCGTGTCACATTACCGGTTCATTTCAAACATAGCGGCCTGCTATATCCATCAACTCCTAGTTTATCTGCCAGACTACTCTCGATCATCGAAAGAGAGGAGCCCTCGTCCAAAAAGGCAAAGGTGTTGATGATTGACTCTTGCCCATACAACGTGACTGGAATTATTCGAAATAGAAGCTTGCAATGGATACTATGGAACATATGGTTAACAATTTGATTTTTGTTGCTGACTGTTTTGCTTCAGTAGGATGTAGCAATGGATGGTGGCGATAATAGCAACCTTCGATGCCACAGCGATTAGTGTTGCGGCATGCTCTACGCCCGTGGCCAAAGAGACAGGTGCGGCACAGATCTTGACTCTGGATTTTTTTCCAACGATCATCGATGAACATGGCCAGAAAAATTTTACAATCTTTGGCTCTGTGTCCAAACTTACGGCAAACAGAACATTCTACACCTGTCGTAACCTGTGTTTCGTATTTAATCCCACTTCCTTCACAATTTTGTTGCGCACCATCACCAGCATTTGAATGGACGAAGCTACCGTCGGCATGTCTCTGCTTATCACGTTTGTTTGTAGTGAAAGTGGACACACTGTATGCATCTTCTACTATTTCTTCCATAAAAGCGCTAAAGGTCTTCAGATTAACAGTGATCGCCTGTTTCCGGTACGATGCCCATTTCATTCTATATTCGGCTGGGAGTTTTCCTACGAGATCTTTCAATAGTGTCGGATTTTCCAAATGTTCCAGCAGATTCGCGGCAATTATTATTTTTTTTCTATCTTTATTAACGAGATTTTTAGCCCTGGGCTAGTTCATCTCGGGACCAACGGCTTTACTTCCCTTCCGAAGGAAGTGGTCACTGAAAATTTTAGTGACTATCTCGGGGATGGGATTCGATCCCAGGTCCTCGGCGTGAGAAGCGTGTGTTCTAACCACTACACCAGGTCCGTCCCCCGCGGCAATTATATGATCGCAAAGACCTTGTACTGATGTTCCGAACTCAATTAACGTATCCAGTTTGTCTGCTCGTGGGGCCATTGAAGCTTTCACCTTGTCGATAAAAGACTCTATTAGTAGATCGGGCCGACCAAACCTCATTCGTAGAGATTCAATAACTTGTGGAGTGGATGCCGGAAGGATTAAACGGCTTCTTACAGACTCCCAGGCAGCGGCTTTTAGACAACGTTGTAAACGAATCATGTTCTCACCATTACTATACCCACAGGCCTGCGTTGTATAGTTATAATGACTGATGAATACAGGCCAGTCAGCTGGATCACCATTAAACGTCGGTAGATCACGTGGTAGAACCTGTCTAGCTGCCAATTGCTCTTGAGTGGGTCCGGCGTCTGGCACGCTATGATGCTGTGCCACTGGTGGTTCGCTGCTGCTCGTTTGCTGCGAGTGCGCGACAGTTTGTATCAACTGCGGTTGGGGACGCTCCAATACCGAGTTTCTTCCCATAGATGAAGATTGGGCTGCCGCTGGACAGGCATTTCTATTGTTCTGTTCCGAACGCGCGACTTCACGCTGCTGTTCGAATGGGTGATTATTTGGCAAAAGAATGTTGTTGTGTGATGAACGCGCGTGTTTTCGCAGCTGTTCGAAATTCATGGTGGGTTCCGGTCTGCCCGTGGCGATAGGAGAAATTTGCCAATCTATGTCCTTGTGCTGGAATTCAGATGGTGGGTCGATATTCGGAATATTCGGACGAGTTTTAGAAACCGCCCCCTTGGGTTTCACTGTGGCCGTTGTTTCATCTTGCTTGCCCTGGTTTCGCATTTCGAGTTGCAATTTATGTAGTTGATCTTGCAGCATACGAATTTGTTGTTGGGATTCTTCTTCACGCATCTTGAGCTTTTCTTTAAAGTCTTTAACAAGCTCTGATTCATCGAAGATTTCCGTCACGGGACCCTGCTCTTGAGCCTGCTGAGTTCTAGTGGCAGGTCCAGCACTTGTGTTGTTTTTTGTCCCACCTATCGCACCCTGTTCTTCTTTTTCGGCTGCCACATTTTTATGCTGTCGTACCCAATCCATAGTTCGGTTGCTCCGTGCCGATACACTAAAGACTCCCCCAAATCTACGCGACTTTTTACGGCGACAGCGACAAAAAATCGTCGCGATTTCGTTTTTGTGTCGCTGCAAGCACTCTTCTATGAAACCATCTTGACTGACGCGACGCGAATCGCTTCGAAATCGCGTCGCTGTGGCGTAGACGCGCTAATCACACAGTGCATGCAGCGAAACATCAGCGAAATCGCGACGATTTTTTGTCGCTGTCGCCGTAAAAAGTCGCTTCGATCTGGGGGAGCCTTAAAGATGCTACGACGGCTACGCACACTCTGATCGTCGCCTTCTTCGTGTACCGTAAGCAACTGATGTTTTTTTTCAAGGTGCTTCTTTTGTAGCTCATGTTCTCTTAACATTTGCTTTCTCTCCAAGTCTTGTTGCTCTGCTAGATATGCCAAATGCTGTTGAGTTCGAAGTCTCTGACTTGAGGATATTGATTTCGCAGACGGTGCTATACTACCAGTCGGATGGCGTTCGGCCGAAAGACATCTCGAACAAATCCAATCGCGCATCTCTACGGAAGCCGTAACGCCGGCGCAGGAGAAATGCCACCAACCATCGCATTTATCACAACAAACGAAGTTGTCTTCCGTATGAGGCCGGTTACAGGCAACACAGCCGGACAGCATTGGCTCTGGCGTCCGATTAAGATCACTCATAATGGAGATGAATTCTTTGAAGTTTGTTGATACTGGACCAGAGAAACTACTGATTTTTGATAGCGTTTATTGAGCAGTAGTGCTTCAAAGCTGAAATACACAATATGTTATAAGTGTCAAATAAGAAGCAAAGGTCATACATACAATTCAGTGTTCTTCTCTAAACTAAGGTATCCACGCATCAACTGTGCCTAATTCTCACGAACTCTGGTACTATAAATCGACTAATTAGATATGTAAACTAAGAATTCATGAGTACATACTTGCGACTTTCGATGCTCAACTATTCGTCACTGCTCACCTATATTGAGTCGTCTGATTAGGTTGTCTAATGAAATTCCGTATTTTAGTATTATGGATAATTCAGGATATATAGTGGGTACCTACTTGTCTATAAGATAAAGGCTTACAAATTCACCAAAGCTAATAATATAATTTAATCAAACTCGTATTCTCACTCTCTAAGTAGGGTTGTAGATTTTGCGATTATGTCTAGTCACTGTGTTGACAGTAGCAATAGGACAATAGCAATGTTGAAGTAGCAATAGACTGACGCACTCATGAAGCAGAGATGTCTGTGTCGAGGGGGTTGCCAGTAGAATTGTGGCGCGGCAACACACTCCTTGTCGAACCAATCGTTCCGTCGACTTCGTCCCACGTACCCGACGTTGCTCTCAGTTGCATCGTTGATGGCTGCTTTTACTGTTCTCCAGCAGTCCTCAAGAGGGGCTTCATCCAGCTCATACTCTTCCGGTAATGCAGCCTCGACGTGCTGCGCGTATGCCGCTGCGACTTCCGGTTGCTTAAGCCGCTCTAGGTCATACCGGGGTGGCCGTCGGTACCGTACGTTGTCAACGACGGAGAGTTTTGGGCGCAGTTTGACCATCACCAGATAGTGGTCCATCAATCAGAACGTGGTCGATTTGCGATTCTGTCTGCTGTAGTGATCTCCAGGTGTATCGGAATGGAAAGCTGTGCTGGAAGTAGGTGCTACGAATGGCGAAATCCATTAGTTGTAGGCCGTTTTCGTTCGTCAGCCGGTGGGCGCTGAACTTTCCAATCGTCAGTCTGAACTCCTCCTCCTGGCCAACCTGAGCGTTTAGATCTCCTATGATGATTTTGACGTCGTGGCTTGGGCAGCTGTCGTACTTGTGTTCGAGTGGCGCGTTTAAAGCGTCTTTATCATCATCAGTACTTCCGGAGTGAGAGCTGTGCACGTTTATTATGCTGAAGTTAAAGAACCGGCCTTTCAGCCTCAACTTGCACATTCTCTCATTGATCGGCCAGTTTAGCTTAGAGTCCTTCTCTGGCACTCGGACGATGATCAGCCGCTCCTAACATGGAGTACAGACGCTCAAGGTTTACAGAAGGAAAACCAAAAGCAAACCCCCCTTTCCTGTCAGCATACGACCAAAGTTCCCACCGGGGGTTGGTTACCCGATCTTCCCTAAGGTTACACGTACCCCGGGCAGTACCGCGAGGAGGTAGGGATAACCTTAGGGATTGTTCGTACCTACGGGATTTCTGAGCTATAAATACTGGCTACCGTAGGCGGAGAAGGGAGACTTCCCAGACTGTGGATTAACATATTATTTTATTCCTTATTTGCAGTTACCCAAGCGACAATAAATGTGTATCTTTGTCAGTTCATTAAATCAAACCAAAACAAACGCACGCGTTTTCATTTATGCTCTGCGAATTCCCATAATCAGTAACTGCTACTCCCCTTTCTCCTAACCACAACTTCTCTTACTCATTCTCTCGCAGAGCAATGGAGAAAAATCAAAAATAATTGTGAGTGCAGTGCTGCAGAATCTGCTTAACGAAATTGGAAACGTTTTTCTCAATGAGGAAACAACAATTTTGAGAATAAAATGTCTCAAAACGGTTGAGCAGAGAACGCAGCACAACGGTTCACCGAAGCGGAACGCGGAGCCAAATTTCAGAAGGAAAGAAAAACTACGACTGACCACAAGCCCGAAGATTGGCAGCTCCTCGGATCAGCGGATCATGAGACTTCTTGTGGTGGTGCCTAACGGGATTGTATCTTGACTGTACCGGTGCTGCGTTTATCACGAGGAGCTCTTGTGTAAATTATTCCTTATTCTCATGTTTTGTTTGATTATTACAATGTTCTTACAACTTATATGGTCGGCTTAAGGGCCTTTCAATCTTGGTTTTGTTATTTTGATTTTTAGTTTTTGAGTTGTTTTGATTACATGATCCTAGTCTTCCAATTCGGTTCGTTCTGGAGTGCTAGTGATTTTAGAAATTTAATAACCTATTTACAAAAAGCAAAAACATGATAACCTAGGGGAGTGCGACTATAGCGCAGACGACCTGCCGGTCTGATGTACGGCAACGAGCCCTGTACCTCTCGATAGACTCACTAAAGCGTCGTTATCTCTGCCGGACGGTGGTCCTCAGAATTTCGCATTCGCCAAGGGTGTTCAGAGCCAGTGTCAGAAACCTGCTCTGAATCCTATGGAGCTTAAGGCACAGAGAACAGACGTTCATCTTTGATCGTCAGCGT
This sequence comes from Aedes aegypti, assembly GCF_002204515.2. NCBI lineage: Eukaryota > Metazoa > Arthropoda > Insecta > Diptera > Culicidae > Aedes > Aedes aegypti. Next base: position 120,636 of record NW_018736045.1, read on the forward strand.
GTGTAAAGCTTTTTACCGGACATTTCAAAGTATGTCGTTATGGCCCTGTTACGCGGCGCTGTCATCAGAATATAGGAGCTTCAATTTTGCCGCTTTTTACACTTTGGCGCTAGTGCCACCATCAAAAATTGCCACTTGTCGCTAGCGTTGCTTTGCGTGCCAATGTATGTTGACGTTCACTAGTGCCATCGTGTGGTCGAAACGAGTTTGTATGTCGCGCTGTCTGCGTTGGCGGCGCTGATGATTGACTCTAACCTTTACACATGACTTCAATGGAATTTTGTTCGAGCCTCTATGTCTGTTCTCTGTGCTTAAGGTGATGTGTTTTAGCGCAGCTCTCCCAGACCGGCATGCCGTGCTCGTTCACGGGACAGATGATTTGTTTGTAAACAGCAAGCTTCTTCTTTCGAGACAGTGTCGATCTTCGGTTTATGAGGGGATATAGCATTCGCAGCATCGTGCTGCATCTCGTGGCCGTTTTGTCAACTTGTTGTCGAAAGATCAGCTTGCTGACCAAAGTCAAACCTAGGTAGTCGGCCTCGTTGGACCATTCCATGGCTGTGCCGTTTAGGATTATTTTACAGTCCTCTGCCGGAGCAAGTCGCCACGTTGATACATATCTTCCAGCTGGTGAGGTATGTTGTCAAGACATCCAGGCCTCGTTGGAGTTTTGCCGTGAGCGCTCTGATCATTCTTCCGCTCTAGACGATGGAAGTGTCATCTGCGAACAGAACTCCTGGGAGTGCGGGCATATCGGAGGTGAACAGGTTGAATAGCAGGGGCCCGAGGATACTGCCCTGGGGAACGCCTGCGATGATGTCGTGCGCATCCGAAATTGCTCCGTTTAGCGAGACCCGGAATGTCCTCGCCGACCAACTCGCCGACAGATAGTGTTGGACTATTATCACCAGGTAGCTGGAAAGATTATACTGATGAAGCTTGCACACCAGGCCATCATGCCAGACGTTGTCGAAGGCCTTTTCAACATCTAGCAGAGCCATGACAGAGGTTTTGAACGAGGACTTGTTTTGTCTGAGGATGTTGGTGACTCGGGACAGTTGGTGCACGGTTGATCGACCGCGTCGGAAATCAAACTGCCCTTTCGAAATGCTTTGATAACGCCGAGAGAAGGCTGATGGGGCGATAGCTTTTGGGGAAGGAAAGATCTTTGCCAGCTTTCCTGATGTGGACGTCTTTAGCTGACTTCCAGGACGATGGAAAGTGATTCAGCCGGAGACACTGGTTGAAGATCACCGCGAGGTGATCATAGAGCTGAACACTCAAGTGCTTGAGTTTCAAGGTGATGCTATTGAAACCTGGGGCCTTCATATTTTTGAAGGATTTTAAATAGGTCGAGAGTTTTTCTGCTGTGGTCTCCAATTCCTCCGAGAAGTCGTTGGGAATCTGATGAAGGTTGTTTGCATGCTCATTAACAGTAGCTTCATGCGGACTGATGACGTTGTGTCCAAGATTGTGTGAGCTGACGAAATGTCGACCTATTTTGGCTGTCTTGGAAACCACTATTGTTTCCACCCAGGCTTTGTCCTGGGACTCAGGGTCGTTTATGCAATACTGAAGGAATTGGAGGTGGAAGACTTCCCTTGAAGTGTTGGCGGAATACCAGCATAGACACAAACAACGCCAAGGAAACGGATAAAATCGCGAAAAGTATACCGCACCGGAGAATCACGTTTAATTGTTTTATTTGGAATCAACTTCTAAAAACAGAAATACAAAGAAGAATTCAATCTGTCACTTCAAGTGTTTACAGAATAGAAGTAATAAACCATAGAAGAAGAATATCGCTGGCGTCGCTGTCGGAACATCTTTTGCTGGCGGAGATAGGCGGGGCTATAAATGTCAACGCGGAAATGTATGCAGTTTGACAGTTATGCACCCAACATGTTCCTGAGCGAGAACAAAGGGAACACCAGCGACATTATTCTTCTATGGTTTATTATTTCTATTTTTTGCAGTCAGGATTGCGATAAACTTGTGAAAAGGGTGTATTCGCGCATCAGTCTCCTCACAGGGCTGTGCGGCCAACATGAAGAACAAAGCAAGGTGGACCGACCATTAAAAGAGAGAGAGAAAACAAGGCTTGTGCTACAAAATAATAAGCGACAAGAAAATAATTCAAATTAACATAACTTAATTCGTAATTTCAATTGATCAGTAATGGAGAAATAAAGGAAAGGAATGGAATGGAATGTTACTTACAATCCGTCTGATCATGCTAGTAGTTCGTTGAAGTGAGCACTCCAGCAGCCGGGGGGCGTCGGTTTAACTCAACTATCCCGGATCGGAATTGTCAGGAATCCATCTTACTCATTGGCATGCTCTTCGTTCCGTTTCTGGCCGTATCTGGGATGACCGGCAGTTTTATCTCCCTCTCGGTGGGTGACAGTCAGCTGTTCGTTCGATGACAAAAACGGTGTACACCCGATTCTGTTTTTGCACGGATTTTTTTTACACGGCCGTGCAAAAAAAGTTTCCATACATTTTTTTCCGCCAAAACCTTATTTTTGCACGAAACGTCGAGAACTGGTGTTACTTTTTTTACACGGTTTTTGAAATTTTGAACTGAAAACTTTTTTTGCACGGTACGCATCCCCCGTGCAAAAACAGAATCGGGTGTACTACATTAAGAAGGTGATATATTCAGGAAACTGACAGCTATTTTACGACGTCAACCAAGGTGTGTGCATTTTACTCTGTATCCAGAGTAAGGTGTAATCACTTGGCGAAAGCGGCTTGGAGGCCATCTTTAACTAACTGGCTGGCCGTTTTGTTTACAAACATTACTGCCTTGCCTGTATGATGCTGAAACTGAAACTAGCTGTGGACGAATTTGTCAAAGAAGAAAGTAAGGAGTAGAACACACAAGGAGCAGTCGGAATAATTCTTGACAACACTGTTTCTCCAACCAATCAGGAGTCAATCTTTCGACTACCTGTCTCAGATGTTTGTAAACAAAACGGCCAGCCCTTCCTCACCTACCCTGTCTGGTTTTCTCCAGAAAGTGAGCATAATAGAACACCTTAGAGAATTGAACGCGCCTTGCTGACAACTGGCTTGTTTTCTTGGCTTCTTCGATTTCTTCTTCTCATGTTTGGATTGTGCACAATGATTCGGAGAGCACAAACTGGGTCAAAACCATTTTCACATCCCATTTGTTATCAGAAAGATCATTAAATTAAAAAAAATCAATAGCAATTTGAGTCCAATGGACAATATTTAAATAATCAACGATTTTATATGCGAGAGCACAGGAAAACAACTTGAATTTTCAATCACATCCAGTTTTAGTTTTGCCAAATATTGGCGGTTTTTCACGCTCTGCCCTTAATCGAATGTGCGGTTTTCCAGTGACAGTTGATGACAGGTTCCCTTGACTTTTGGGAGCCCGCAATTCAAGCCAGCTGTCACCTCTCTCTCAGGTCATTCCTATCCACCTCAAACAAATTTGCGAAAAAAAAGGATCTAGTGGTCCGGAAGGTATATGGTACGATAGAAGTGACTGTTGGCTGATTCCAACTTACAGCAGTGGAATACCCAAAAGGAGTTTCGGATATTTTGTAGAGAAATCACTCGCGAAGTAACTTACTAAAGAACTTGGTTTAATGATCGGAAATATTAGTGAAAAAGTACAGTTGCAAACTCGGCAGCAAACGAACGCGGAATGTTGCGCAACACTACACGGAGCCACAAATCAACCCAACTTTGACTTCTTTTGACGCAATTCGGCTCTTCCGTGGGATAACCCAAATTTGGGGTAAACTGATATATACCTATCATAAGGTTGTTCTCATTTGACAACGGCAACACAAACAACCTAGTGCAAAAAAAAAACTACCCAGCGTTAGCTTTCGAAGTCTCCGTGATGTGTAAAAACAACTTAACGTTGGGTAAACTCGAAAGAACCCAAATTGGGCTTATTCCATTGAACTTCGACGATGGGTTGGTGCAACTCTCTCTGTTTTTGACAACATTGCTGTTGCGAGAGAGGCAAAACAAAGAGATCAAGAATTATTTTCTGACTATTCACCTAGTATGCGATATGAGTTGTACAAAATATCAGCTTAAATAGGCACTTTTGAGTTCCTGGTAATTTTTAGAAATTTTTAGTCCTCCCATACTGCCATGAAATGTACTCTGGTATTCCATTTACTCAATGCCACTTTTGTCAAATGTTACAAATATGCAGTTATGGGCAGTATAGCTGTCAATAACTTAGGACCGGAATCACGGTCAGTTTGAGCGCGCACCTGATTTGACGTTTGCAAATGTAAACAAGCATCCCAATGCAGGGGGGAATCGAGACTGTTGCAAATCACCACGCTGATACCCATAGGGTTGAACAAACTGTGCCGCATCTCGAATTATTTTTCAAAAACTGTGGTTGAGTATCCATGTTTTCAAAAATTTGTAAGAAAATCAGGAGTGATAAAACAAAATCTGAAAGCGGTAATATCATTAAAAATGATTGTCTTTCGAAGAAAAATACAAAACTGGGGGTAGATCTGACGAAATGATCTATTGTTCGGATGATGATAACAATTACTGAATTCGTTCTTTTTCTTTCATTTCATCCTTACATATGAGCCTTTTTATCTCATAATAGCTAAAAAATAAATTAATCAATTTAGTAGGGTTAAATAAATAATAAGGAAATTTCTTCATTATTACACAGTGTTCAAAATTATATTTTTTTAATTTTTATTTCATTATTTTTTTTATTTTTTCGAATTTACTAGTGTCTAGTTTAGCACAGACAAACAGACGTAACACTCTAATTATTTTCATCGCACAGCGAAATAGCGCCCAATTTAATATTTTGTAATTGGCCGACAGGCCACTCGTGCGCCCGCATCGTTTTTGTTCGAGTTTGACGTTTGCTCACTACCGCCATCTAGTCGCAGTTGGCCAGATGAAGTATTTTTAGCATTGGGCGTAAATGTTCACGTGACCATGTTTAATTGATGATTTTCTTGCTGTTACGTCTCGTTGTCTCTGGTGTTAGTCTAATACACGGCATAAAAATTAACAAAGCAGGCTTTTTACTGATGTAAATATCAAGTTTGATTGTAAACATGTGACGTCACTGTTGAAGGGACAATCTAGGGAACGACAACTTCAAGTTTATCTTCATTTCAGGCATAATTTGCATTATCCACGTGCGACATGAAATGAATTGAAATTTGAACAAAATTGGTAAAATGAAAAATGAATCGTTCAAAATTTGTCATATCCGAGAATATCCGATAAAATCGCTGATAATTCATCGCATCGATCAAAATCGATGCACATCCCTAAAACACAAGTGTCATATTTGTCGAGTTTGTTTTTTGTTTTGCTTCGTTTTTGCTTCATTCCGTACATGTTTACGTGGCGAACTGTTGGAGGCGGACGATTGTTTGCTGTTGGAGAATACCAAAGCATATCAATTAATTACTTTTCAAATTTGATTTAAAAGTATATTAGCAATAAATAGCACCAATCAAACCTAAAGCACACTCCGAATTTTTAAATATAAATTTAGTGAGTAAATTTGATCCAAGGGTTTGCAAGATCAGCAGCAGAGGCGGTTTTATAAATTAGGAACTTCTTTTGCTTGACTCACATCAGAGACTGAGCCGTCTACTAATTTACTAGATGCATATCGGCTTCTGCATTTAAAGTCTTCACTGAGCTTTGGAACCATTAACAAATTTTCATAACGCTGGAGGGTGGGTGGGTGTCCTGATGATGTTACGGCTCATAGAAAAACTCAAGAAACCATCCATACAAAAAGCATTTCATTGGGGTGGTAGGTGTCCAAAATGACCAATTCCAGTGTTACCAAATATGTGAAACAGCCCTTTTCAGAAGAAAAGAGATAAATAACTCATTTTCCACTTGTATATTACATACCCATGGCAGGAATGATTGCCATTTACTCCCCAGTTCAAGCATTGTTTGGCTTTATTAACGAGATTTTTAGCCCTGGCTAGTTTCATCTCGGGAGTTCAAGCATTGCAGAATTCGCTCTCATTTGAGTATGAAGCACGATCAAAGCAAGCAAAGAAAAACATCCATCTGTTGCGGTCCACGATCGTCATTCTATCGCAAAGTGTAACAACTCTGATAAATGGAAGCAGCGGGCGAGAGCCCCAAAGAGAGAGCGATGATAAAATCCATTTTTCTCGCTTGTTTACCGTTGGGGATAGGTGTCTTTCTTTACTGGCACGATAAACAATCCACGAACTTCCAAATAGCAATAGTGACCCCAAGCTGGAGCATGTTTAGAGGGTTTATCATGCACTACCATCCCCCCAATCTGATCAAACTTGTAGCAGTATACGATAGACAGTCTCTCATAATGTGCAGCATTGTTATGATAGTTACAGAGAGCATACGTGAGCGATTCTCTCAAATTTCTCAGGATCAATCCCTGCCCCAGTTGTATTAAATCCGAGCCATTATTGCTTTTGTTTAAGCTCCGATCTGACAAGATCAAAATCATTGCACTTATAGCGTTTTGGCAATGTTGGCGGATATTAAATATTTAATTAAAATTTTTTATTCCTGTAGTTCCCGACACCAACGTCATGTATTTTGGAATGCAAGCGCGTATAAATAATTATTTATTTCCACATAAAGCCGGTGGCTAGCAATGTTTCGCAGAAAAGGAGAGAGATAGAGAAACTAAGGGAGAGAACTGTCAATTCAATGTCGACTATTTTCGCTCCGTATTGGGCGGTTTCTAAACGGATTTGCTCATTTATGAGATATGGATTATTTCGGTTTTGTCGATTATTATCATTTTACTGTGAAAACTAATCAAGCAGAAGTCAGAAAATCAGCAAAAACTTGTAAAAACTTGAAAATGGATAAAATGTGAAAAATCCGATAAAATGGAATAAATTTGGAGATAACTGAAAACTGAAAGTGCATGGGGGCATATCTTACGAAAAATTAAAACGAAACTGATGAGTGTCGTTCCCCCTAGGGTACAATGCCTCACCTCTTCGTAAGTAAGTATACCATGTACCTTTTGCACAACCCTATCACACACACACACCCATGCGCGCATGCACCTCGAGCCTACACGGAGAAATCAAACTACCCAAAAAATAAGTTCTTTTTTACTTGAATTTGGGTAAACTGCATTTAGTTTTTACGCCACGGTTGGG
>NW_018736046.1:0-31863 GCF_002204515.2 Aedes aegypti
AAAATCCAGAAGGGTTTTTTGCTTGAAACTCGACCATCCTTAAAGAAAATTTAGCATTTAATGAGAAAACTCTTTTTTAAATATTAATTGTAGCTGATGACTGAATGATAGATTATTGAGCTTTAAACCATTTGGCAGATAAGTTACACAGGAACCCAACTTTTGCAAGTACTTTGTCAAACATACAATCGTTTGAAACTGCTTATTTTAAATTATACCTACCTTGTACCTTGACGGCTACAGCGTAGCGTCACGCCATTGCCGGGCGTATTGTAGAGCTCCATTTTGGGTCGATACTTCGGTCTTGGGCGATACTTCTTTAGTTGCCCCGAAAGTATAGGAGCAATTCTCGCTGAAACCAGGCCGCCATCGGCACCCACTCCAATTTTATGTCACTGTTCGCTAGTTTTCGGTAAAACTAGCCAGCTAGCTAAACAGTTTTCGAAAAAGCCCCTTTTTTGATAAGTATTGGCTATTTCTTCACGTGATATGTCTCTTATTTCCCTTGGAACACATAGCCAACTTAGTGACATCGTATAGAGAATGGACTGTAGCTTTCATTTGAAGTTGAAAAATATTGGATGATGAAATATCGGCAACGCAGTCTTTTCTGTTATAAAAGCGGTTTTATTATTTAACCGACGTTTCGACCGCTGGTATGCGTCTTCTTCAGGGGGAAAAATGATACGTTCGTTTTGTGTCTAGGGTTATGGCTAGCTTTAACTGTCAAGTGTAATAATTTTTGGTACATGACTCAATTTGAAATGAACTTTAGGATTATTTTTCGAAACAATTTTGCGCGCTTTATCTGTAAAATTCTTAGTTGGACCTTCACTGTTATTGTTGCAACGGTTTTCTCTTTTCACAAGAGAAGAAGCCATACCAGCATCGAAACGTTCGGGTTAAATAATAAAACCCGTTTTTTAACAGAAAAGACTGCGTTGCCGATATTTCATCAATCATTGAAAATACAGTCGAACTCTCAGCAGTTAAAATATTTTTGAAGTGCAAATTTTTCTTAAATGCACGGATAATGGTAGCTTGATGGTACTCCTGAAAAAACATTGACATATCATATTTAGATTTTGTAAGATCTAATCATAGCTGCGAGCTATGCATTAGATCTGCAAACATCAAATTTTTCTATACTTCCAGGAACAACATTTTGATATTATCTTCAGATCTTTCATCTCTTATGTCAATCAAATAATATCACGTTATTATTGTCAGGACTGCGCTTCTACTCGGGTTGTCACTTGAATTGACCCCCTCCCCCTCTTGGAGCGTGACATTTTCGCATTTTCGAAAGCATTTTGTGAAACACGAAGGTTTGGTTGCGTCGTCACGATGGTGACGAACAACAGCGTCGCTTCGTTCTTCTTTCACCACTCATTCGTTTCGTTGAATTCGGTTGAAAGCAGCGAACAAGAAAGGTGAAATGAAAGAGTAAGAATTTCGTTTCATTTGATTTCATTGAAATACAGTCGCCTCTCCACATCTCGATATCGAAGGGACCATCGAGATAGGGAGAGATCGAGACAAAGAACATTAATTGAATGAACACTAGATTGAAAATCACTCCGTTACTAGGAAAATAATAAACAAACAAACTTCATTTCGAGTTTCCTAATTGTTCTGAATCACTTAAATCTGGTCTAGTAACCTTTGATAATGTTCATATCGACATATGGAGAGAAAATTCGGAACGAAAAATTAACAGGAACACATCGAGATATGGAGATATCGAGATAAGGAGGATATCGAGATATGGAGAGAGAAATCGTATGCAGAATGAAGGAACCGAAGCAATCATCGACATAGGGAGAGATATCGAGATGTAGAACATCGAGATGTGGAGAGTCGACTGTATATCAAAATGTTTCAAATTGGATTTTGCCTATTTTTTGCAATAGTAGTGTTTATTACTTGTTGGGTAATAAATTAAGATAAAGAAAGTATGCGGGCCACCAAGTCGTTCATTTGAATTAATCTGCTCCTAAAGTTAGAGACTACCGATTGAAAGACCAGCTCGCTGCGGTGAAGCTCTAATATATGACGCGCGACGCACAGGCAGCACGAAAGAAATGAAAGACTACGCTTGCTGCGATGAAAGGAAATGTTTGTCAGATTGAAACGAAACAGTAGAGTTTCAATCGAAAGGGAAGCTTGAATCAGTCAGTTGGGGACTGAAAATGCTTTCAATGAATTGAAAATGGACGGCCCTGGACATAATTTATGCAAGACCTCAACGCAGTAGCGCAACCAGGATTTGGTTCTAGGGGGGGTTTTGTAAACTTTAAGGTTTATTTTTGAAAACGTAGTTATGTTTAAAAAATAGTCGAGAAATTCATGTATATTACAACTTTTTAACACATATAATATATTATCAAGAATAGATTGAACAATATAACAATATATTTGCATGATACGATTCAATCGCTGTTCATCTGTTTTTCTACAATGACCGCAGCAATTTACAATAGAACTCATTGCCACGATTCTTGCAGTAGGTCAGAAGTAAATCAGCATTGGAGAACTTGACTTGTAAATACAAAAAATTAAGTTGAGGGTCAGAAAGGTGTTTTGCTTTCATTGTGAAGATTTTATGAACAAAAATGTGTAATATTTCAAAATTTTCAATGCGACCAACTTTGTTTTAGGATGACTCTGTAACCAGACTGAACAACTACTATAGTGGGACGCTTATTCGTCCCAACTTAATTGGGCAAGTCGGAATCACATTTTACCAACAATTTCACTAATAAAAGACTCAATTTTCATGCATCCTTTTTCCTAAAAATTCAATGTAATTCATTATCAACACCTGCAAAATATCGAAAATGTTAGAACGCTCAATAAGGCAGAGATGCTTCCACCAGATGCTTAATGCATTCTGAGATTTTCAATCTATAAAAAACGAAGAATAGCTTCTTCGGGAATTCATATGCTCTGAAAGTCGTAAAATTTGACAAAGGGTTTTTGATGCTTCGAGAACTGCGTCAATTTTCTGTTGTCCCCATATATCTGAATGTTTAACAAACTTCTCACATAAAGCCCTTAGTTTGTTTTCCATAAAAGGCAACAAAATTTCATTAATTTCGCATGTAATTTTAAAATTCTACAGGGGTCAACAAATAAAAAGAAAACACTTTAGGAGAATATAACTGTGAAAACCATTGAATTTCACAATTTTAATTCAACCCAAACTTAATTACTTCTTCGTTGTTGTTAGTTGTACGATGTGTAGTGTTGAATTTCAAAAATATATTTGGTAATTATTATATTTTTTCTGGCTCTGGGGGGGGGATTTAACCCCCAAAACCCCCCCTTGGTTGCGCCACTGCCTCAACGACTTGAGTAGAATTCATCAATGTCACTATATGGAACATTTCAAGATTCGCTTAAGGAATCTGCAGACATGAGTCTCAGGAATATTTTGCTTAAATTTCACAGAAATTTTGGCAATGGTGTTTTCAAAAGACCCGCAACGATCTAGACCAGAATCTGCCATTTATAAGGAATACGATGATGTCTCACATGTATCTAATCTGTCAACAATATAGCGACAATAATTTGAAAAAGATAATAAATCTTCGGGCTACTTAGTGGAATACCTGTAAGTAGATGAAAAACCGAATTTAGTACTATACCATTTAATTCCACTAGGGTTTGTATCCTTTGACAAATATGCGTATTTCGACCTGAACTGTAAGGCAGTCTTCAGTGTCGTGTACTAGTCGAGTCTAGTACACGACACTGAAGACGGCCTTACAGTTGAGGTCGAAAGACGCGTATTTGTCAAAGGCTACAAACTGTAGTGAAATTAAATGGTATAGTACTAGATTCGGTCTTTCATCTTCTTATTTGAAAAAGGTTTTGATACTTATGAGTTTAAAGTTTAAAGAATCAGCTAAAAATTTGGTAAGAATTAGACAATAATCTGTATTTGATTCTGCTTAGTATTCACTAAGGATCCCGCAAGATTAGTTCTGCAAAGCCATCACGTACCGATTGATGTATGTAAGGTTTTCAGATTGTAGTTCACTGTCAACCAAAACAAGCGAGTATCGAATCTAAAAGTTCGATCAAGGAGGCTGCTGTAGTATGTAACAAACATTACCGTCAAATATTTTGTAACTATTTGTCTGTAATATTGAAAAAACAATGCTCGTGGCAAATCGACGGGAATGATTTTTGAACATATATTATCGAAACGCTTTTATACCCAGTTAGCTGTAGCGGTAAACGACCAGCTATGCAGCGAGACCAAATTAAGGATCGTGGGTTCGAATCCGGCCGATCTTGAATGTTTTGGGTTGGATATTTTCTCGACTTCACAGGGCAAAGAGTATCTTTATACATGCCACGCAAAAAAGGCCAAATGACAAAAAAGTGATCATAAGAACACTATTTGTGGTCATGAGTAGCTGAGAAGCAGAAAGTGTCGCAGTCGTAACTTCAGAAAGAATAAGAAGCTTCTGGAATAACGATATAAATGTTTGCACAATTCATTTTTGATAGGCATTGGTTTTTTTTCAAATATCAGTAGAAGTATTTTTTGAAGGGATCATTGAAGATAGTTTTTGTCAGTGTTCACCGCATCAAAACAAAGGCACCACTGTGCACGCAAACAAATTTTGTTGTATAATCTACCGAATCCATGGTAGAATTAAGAACTGCACCAACGATTTTCAACCGACTACAAAAATCTGTTAAGTTTACTATAATCTGGTGAAAATCACTGAGCAGTGCAGTAAATTTGACTATGTCCATAGTATTGAGTGTATTTCGACAGATTTCTCTGGATGATCTCAGAAAAGTAGTATATAGCATAGGTAACTCATCTGGTGTTGAAAACGTGAATCTTCAAGTACTGAAGGACTCGTTTGAGGTAACTGGCGAATATTTACTAAACATTGTTAATGAAAGTCTCGAAATTGGCAAATGCCCACAAAATTGGAAACAATCAGTTGTTGTACCAATTCCGAAAATACCTGGAACAACTAAAGCGGAAGAATATAGACCAATTAATATGCTACCCATCTATGAAAAAGTGTTGGAAGTCATCGTAAAAAATCAGTTGTTGGATTATTTGAAAAGTCAAAAGATATTAATTGAAGAACAATCTGGGTTTAGACAAAACCACTCTTGCGAATCAGCTCTTAATTTACTTTTGTACAAATGGAAAAGGATGATCGAAGAAAAAAAGTCAATAATTGTGTTGTTTCTGGATCTTAAACGAGCATTCGAAATAATTTCACGCCCTATCATGTTAAACACTTTGCGTAGATATGGTGTTGCAGGAAAAGTCCTAAGGGCTCATTCACAAATTTCATAACGCTAAAGGGGGTGGGTGGGTGTTCTCGTGATGTTACGGCTCATACAAAATTTGTAAAATATTCGTACAAAAAGCGTTACGAAGGGGTGGGTGGGTGTCAAAAATGGCCATTTTCAGCGTTATGAAATAAATGAATGAACCCTAAGTTGGTTTGAATCATATTTATCGAGTCGGACACAAATATGCCAATATAACGGATCAAATTCATTGCCCAGAGTAGTTCCTTTAGGAGTACCACAAGGTAGTGTCCTTGGACCATTATTATTCATTCTGTATATAAATGACATGAAAAAGGCTGTCAAGTATTGTGATATTAACCTGTTTGCAGACGACACTGTTTTATTCATTGGTGACAAGGATCCTTTATCAGCAGTTAGAAAAATTAGAGCGGATATTTTAACATTGACCAACTGGCTAAAATTTAAAAAATTGAAATTAAATGTGCAAAAAACCAAATTGATGATTATAACGAATAAAAAGCAAATAGAACTTGACGAAATAAAATTAGAAATCGACGGATTGGAAATAGAAAGAGTAAATGTATTCAAGTATCTAGGTGTTTATATTGACGATAGACTAACCTTCAAAGAACATATTGATAATGTAGTGAAAAAAGTGGCAAGAAAATATGGTATGTTAGTACGTCTGAAAAGTCAGCTTACATTTTGGAGTAAATTGTTTTTGTATAAGTCTTTAATTGCGCCTCATATAGATTACTGTTCATCTGTTCTTTTTCTGGCGAGTGATATACATCTGAGGAGACTACAGAAACTTCAAAATAAATTTATGCGATTAATTCTTAACTGTGATAGATATACTCCAATCCAAACAATGTTAGATACACTACAGTGGCAATCTGTTAAGCAGCGTATAATATTCAATGTTCTTTTGCTCATTTACAAATTGACGAATAATAAGTTACCAGACTACCTCAATGATATTATTGTAAGAGGAAGAAATATACACCAACATAGAACGAGACGAATTGATGATTTGCATGTTGTACCCTTCACAATGTCTACGAACCAAAAATCGATATACTATAAAGGAATACGAATTTATAATCAGCTACCATTGGATGTAAAAAACGCAAGATCGATTCAAGAATTTAGAAGAAAATGTTCTGGATGGGTGAAGAATAGTTTTAGTATAAGATGAAGAATGTATGAATTTGTAAACTTGTAAATTATCATAAGATAAAAAAATAAATGAACTATTATATTATTATAGTAGTATCCACTACAAAGCATTGTATTTCAATCCGTGACACCCACCATACAACACAGTGTGGTCAAAAGTATGATGCTAAACTTGTCAAATCAAGGATGTTTCTAGTCATAAATACTGTAACTGTAGTTAAATAAACCGAATATATTTTCTTGTTGACTATGTTCTGGTAGAGTTAACAGAATAATGTAGTCGGTTAAAAATCGTTGGCGCAGTTCTTAATTTTACCATGGATTCAGTAGTTTCTGCAATTATATTCATTTCAGTGTACATGGGATTTAACATTGTGACAGCATTGCTGTTCTGTCAAATACACAAGGCTACGGTGGCGCTATCTATGCTTTCCATAGCGGCCATTTTAGTTATTTTAATGGTCCATTACGACAGGAATCTAGGGATCTGTTTTGTGAATCGAGCAGACTATCACTATCAGAACTATCAAAGTAAGGGGACATATTTCAGATGTCGCCCGTCGACTTCTATAATAATTCAGTCACATAGAGTGACAACTGTCGAAAAACTCGAGTGATTGACAAACATTGTGTTTCAAGTTTTTGCACAAATTCCGAAAGATATTACCTTATGAAAACTGGACACCTATTATAAAGACAGCTCGGGCATGCTGTTCTCGCCAATAATCTTCTATATGTTTACGGGTACGATATCTGCGTAGAGATAGTCGAAAAATACAATCTAAGAAAGCGCTTTTCGTGTAACGATTAGTGTAGTGATCGCTTTATGTTTCCCACATTTAGGGGTCTATTTTGTAAATCAAGCAGATTCATGTGACTCGCCTGTAGTCACTGTCGATCAAAGTAAGCATGTATATTTCAGATGTCACCCGTCGACTCCCATGGGGCTCTGCACTGTTTTGATTTTGCATGAGATTTTGACGTTTACTGGCCTTGTTGTTTACTAATTTCATGAAGGAGAAAAAGAGAGAGAGACAGCTTTTTGTGCAGAGCCCCATGGGTCACTGCACAAAAAACTTCCTCTCTCTTTCACACTTACATAAAATTTGTAAACAACCAAGGCCAGAAACTTCAAAATCCCATACAAAATCAAAACAGTGCAGAGCCCTATAGTAATCCTGTAACATAGAGTGACAACTGTCGAAAAACTCGAGTGACAGCGCCGTGTCGAGTGAAATTTTTGGTCGACAGTGACTCCAGTCGAGTAATTTTAATCAACTCAACTTATAAAATAGACCTCTTTATCTCAAAGTTTCACCATTAAAACATGTAAAGCTGCTTCCTCTCTGATCGTTAGTGGAACATAAGAAAAATAGTCGAAGTATACCTACCTAGAAACAACAATTAAATCATTACTTTGAGAGTGTTTTTTGAGATGCGTAAAAAATGTTTGAAGTATTATGTCATTTTTTTTTATACTGGACAAATTTCTCCTGAGATTTTCATAAAATTGTGTTACCTAATATCCACAATTTGACAGCACCGTGCACTCTTAAAAACAATGAAAATCACTTCGGACCGTAATTCACATTATGACTGAATGACACATGATGTAAGTGATTGAAATGACGTAAAAAATGGGTTCTTAAAGATGTATTGAAAGAAAAAATGTAATTTTACATGAAGAAGGACATGAAAACGATGCCGCTATGATTGACATTTCCCGAATCAGACATCATCGTATTAAAAATGTGACACAAATTCACGTCATTTGGCTCGCTTCTTTTGGCGTGCATCCAAAGACGTAAATCGCATGATTTTTTTGGAGTGTGTGCAATTCAACGTGATCAACGAAAAATACAATTCATTGAACATTTCTGTATCGCAAACAAAAACAGAATGCGGACCTTTTCAAAGTTGTTTTCCAGTTGCAAAGTGATCATTGATCGTTATTTGGTTTGACGTCAGCCGTAAAGGGTACGTTATATTTACAAACCAGACGCGACAAACGTCTTTTCCTGACTCCGCATCTGATTCCGGTGGCGACGCGACGACGTCGGAAACGGTTTTTCCGGCCATGTTATGTACTAGCCCAGTGGTTTCCAACCATTCCAGTCTGATACAATTTCGAATCATTCTGCCAAAATGTTAAATGCATTGTAAGGCATCGATGTTGAAAGTAGGTTGTAGAAGTTTCAGAAAAGATTAAACATTTCCAATCTAAGATGTTTTTTTACAGTTAAACAAGCTTGAAAGTACCATCATATTAATAATGAAAATTTGATGTTTCTATAATTCTATGAGTCGATATCGTATATATCATGAAACATACAAAGTAAAATTGTTATATTTGATTTTTTGCTGAAATCCAAGAGTTTTGTCTAATGTTCGTAGTTTTTAATAAAAATTGCTTTGTTTTCGGATATATTTAATTATTTTGTGGAATAAACTGAAATGAAAAGTTTGTAATCTCTGTAGTAAACCGATTGCTTTCGCCAGCAACACTAATGAGGGGTGTGTGATCATCCTAGCTGGGCGATCCGTTGTTATCAATGGCGAAAGAAATATTGTTTTTGTTTGCATATTGCACTTTGATTCTCAGTCAAACGACAGATCGATTGATTGCAGTTACTTGATTGCAATCAAAAAAATTGAACAATAATATTTGAATCTTTTGGCACTGTTTCTCCTTGTTACCATGTACAGTGACAATCAAATTCGCCTACTTCATCCGAATAGCTCGCGACAAGTCCGACAATTTTTGAATGAATCGCCAACGTCAGACACAAAGTTTTCATTTCAAAGCGCACGATGTTGGTAGCGAAAAATAGCGTGATTTAATTTTAGACAGGAACATAAACAAAACCATCACAATCATTCATCGCCATTATAGGCACCTCGTTGTCACCGCAGATCAAGAAACTGCGACCACCATCCCAAAGAAGTGGAGAGAAAGTGATTAAAGAAGTACTGACCGAGGCCTTGAAAGTCTCCGTCCGGATGATGACACACCAAAGCGGCGCGGTTGCACTTTCATCGTGATCTAGTAGTAGCCACCATGTGCTGTACATTGAGATCGACAGGGACGGTCCCTCGGTATCATTCGTCACATTATCATTTGAGGTGGTTGCTTGGATCGTTGGGCGAAAAAATGAAGTTGGTGACATACCGCAAGGTTCAATGGAATGCATCCCAAACACAGCAAGTTTTGCTGGGTGGATTAAAAATAGTTTTGGCCGTTCGAGGATCTTATTGAGGAAAACGACAAACAGGAGGAATTTCGTTGAAATACCTCAGCTCACATTGAATGAGACTGTAGAAGATCATGAATGAATTCTACATTATGCGTTCTGTTTGTCAGTTGCAAACCGCGGAATGCCTGACGAAAATTTTGAAGATGATTGATTTTGTATTAGCTTTGGGGAAATTTGACCGTACTTTGCTAAATTATATGTCTTTTAAATCACCATTCCCACTAAAATTTCCTGCTAAAGTTGGAGGAAAATAGAGCAGCTAGGGTAAATGTTCAAATAGTGGAGGTACTAAGTACGATGCAACTTCATTTAACCGCTAGAAATTCAAAAAGTGCAATAAATTACATTTTATTGTTGTAACGTGAAGTAATGCACATTTATTTAATGAGAAAAATAACTTCATTGCAGTTACCAACGGCATGTCAGTGAAAAATAATACCTCCACAGGGATTGGATCCTGAGAAAATAGAGAGAATCTCTCACGTATCACTCTCTGCAACTATCATAATATGCAGCACATTATGAGAGACTGTTTATCGTATACTGCTACAACTTTGATCAGATTGGGAGGATAGCAGTGCAAAAACAAGCTCCAATCCTGGGGGACACTATTGCTATCGGAAGTTCTGGGATTGTTTATCGTGCCAGTAAAGGTAAACACCTATCTCCAACGGTAAACAAGCGAGAAAAATAGATTGTATCATCGCTCTTACTTTGGGGCTGTCGTTCGCTGTTCCTATTTATCAGGCTTGTTACAACTTGCGATACTTTTGCTGATCACGGACCGCAACAGATGGGATATTTTTCTTCGCTTGCTTTGATCGTGCTTTTAAAAATCAAATAAGACGAATTCTGCAATGCCCGTACCTCCACTATTGGTACACTGTTCCTTTAGTTGCGGTATATTTTTAATTTGTGTCCTTATAGTTGCGGTATCCGTTGATTTCTTATGGGATCCTCCATTATAGGAACACTTCACCGCAACTGTTGGTACAAGTGAGAAAAGTTTAGCAGTTTTGTTGGCATTTCATCAATTTTGAAGCAATTCGAACGATGTTTTCAACTAAGGGTACCGCGGGGCAAGTGGGTAAATGGGGTAAGTGAAAACAATTGATATATTTTACTGAATATGTGAATTAATGTTTCAAAACTCATGCGTAAACCTTCGAGGCAATTGAGAACATTACAATAGGTAAGAAATTTCTGAAATTTTTCAGCCATCATTGTATAATAGAGCGAAAAATTGTTAATCTGTCAACTGTTACTCCGTAACAAGTTGGCGGCGTACAATCTTATTTTAATATTTTCAGTGGAAAAAAGTTGCGGAAAATAATTTCCTGTACCACTTCTTAGTTGTCCTCTGTGACAGTTTCAAACTGTAATAAATAAAGTTTTAGAATTAATTCGACATAGACTTAAAAATAACCAACTTGAAACACCGTCAATTTTCTAATCAGGTGGGGCAAGTGAAAGTTTATCATTAGAGATTGAATTTGTGTTTTCTCTTTAAGTAGCCATAAGTAAACATGGTTCGCAATTATCATTAGAAAAACATAACGTGCTGATAATTCATGAAACATTGGAGTATAGTGTTAAAAGCTGTTAGAAATCATGGAACTTATCTAAAATATGTTGCCAAACATTACAATATTAATATGTCTACTTCGGGCAGCCAATTGAAAGGAAGACTTTTGATTGAAAAGTTGCAATATTATAGAACACACGAAAATCTCGTGGAATGACTATGTAAAGCTAGTTCAAAACATAAAAATGGGGTATAGGTCTATCCACATAAAAAATATTCTAAATACGTTATTGAAGGATTCCATTTGATTTCTCCCGAAGAGTTATCCGACGTCATATCCGACTTTCTCGAAAACAAATAACGAGCGGTGGAAATTCTACAGAGCAGAAATGCAATTGCTGGCCTATAATGTAAGAACTAACATTGGAAATGTTGCAGTCATAATGTTGTCGAATCATTTCAACTAACATAACTGAACAGAAGAAAATTCAAGTGTAAAGAATAACATTTTCTTTGTTTACATGTTACTTATGTTATTGTTCATTGGGAAGCCTTAACAAATGTTAAAGCTAATAGAAATCGTGAATATAACTGTTTGTTTTTGAATTTATTGTTCAAAACGGTAAACTTTTCACTTGCCCCACTTTTGGGGCAAGTGGAAAGTAAGGAGACATTTTTCAAAAACTTTTTCTATATTTTTTTCTCCAATTTTTCATAAAAATCAATTTAAGCATGCTGCTTATATTTGGTGGGAGTCAAACTAAAAAATATACACGACCTCATTTGTTTCAATTTAAAGTCTCTAGAATTTGAAGAATCTCAACTATGCGAATTCCATTACCCACTTGCCCTACGGTACCTTATTTCGTGTATTAACAAACCAATACGTCGTTTGGCAGTATCAGTTCTGTGTCTAATTCAATGAAATCAGTATAAATTGCACTACCGCAACTATAGGAACACCAACAACTAATGGATCGCTTACCCTAGCTCATGAGTTGAAAAATAATACCCATTTATCATGGCATCAGACACAATCAGCAACTTGTATATAGGGTAGATGTACCAGTATACGTCACCCTTAGGGAAACTTTGTTTTTCTCATCAATAAAAAGACTTTCGAATACAGTCAACATGTTATCAATCCATGTTAAGTGGGAAAAGTATAACAACTGGTCATAAACTTTGTTTTAAGGCGAATACTGTAACACCTGCACTAGTATTTGCCATCGCATGTCTTTGATTTCGTTTCCTGAGATCGTCACCTACATTGATCTCTCATTAGATGTGGCGTGAGAAGATGGGACCTAAAATTTTAGGGATTTATTTTTTCCTGAAGAAGTCTTAAATTTTTAATAATATTGGTAAAGTGTTTTATTAATCAGTTAAATGTGTATGCCTATGTGGATCGTAAAACGATATATGATATGATATAATACATGGCAAATATGGAGTGGCGAATAGTGGTACTATGGTGAATATCGGATCATCTACCCTACCAATACACAGTGAATTTGATGGAATAAAGGGAACTGTAAAGATTGTGAGGTGTATGTAATTTCATCCCACTACAGATGTTTAGTTTATACCGTGGAGTATCAAGTGGTGTTCAGAGACATGGTGCCATTCGTGATCTTGAAACAACATGTAGGAACTAGTGCTAACTGAAGTGGGTTACAATCAAGATGTGGTTTAGAGAGCAGTCGTTTTTTACCAGGGATGAATTCACACCCATGATGAATTAGATACGAAAACGTTTTTTACTCACAGTACAGGTTACACTAGATTACAGAATAAAAGTAATTATCATTAGATTGGTAAACGTTTATCGTAAGTACAAGTTTACTTTTAATTACTTGAAAAATAAATCTAACTTGATAAAGCTCAAATGACTGTAGTGGTGTACGCACAAGATCTATTTGCTTTGGAAATTTTCCTGATTTTCGAATCTCTTCGTGCTTGCCATATGATATACAAATACATAAGTGGGATCAATTCACAAAAAAACTCTTTGATAAGTGCGGAAATGCTCATAGAATCTAAGTTCAAAATCAGACTTTGTCTATGTCCCAACTGAGAGCTGCAGGCAGATTTCGAATGCAACCCTGGTGCCGGTGAAGTATTTTATGGACTGATTGAATGTCATCGTTATGATAGCAGCAGGGCCGGATTTACAAATGTGGGGGCCCTGGGACCATTGTCTTGTGGGGACCCTTTTCCTAGAAAAAAAGTAAACATTTTGATACATTAGAATTTAGATAGTTTTAAGGTTTTAGTAAGGTTTTCATTATCAGAAGTCAAGTTTTTATATTTTTTTCAGGTTTTGGGGTTTAATCGTCAACAATAAAAAATATTTGATGATTTCTTTCTTATTGATACCTCAATACAAATTATGATTGTTCTAGGTATTCCTGTTAAATATGAACTTGAATATTGAAATTGTTGAACATACAAATTTTTTAATAGTTCTGAGATGAAGAAAGTGATTTGGGACTAGTAGCAGATCTTTTTCTAAAAACTGTGTTTCTATTTCAATGCAAGTCTATAAAAAGTCTCTAATTTTAATAGTCTTTAAGATCTCCAGTTTAATGGAAATGGTATCTGAATCCCCTTAATTTTCTTATTCTGGCTACAGTAAAACCTGATGCAAAATTCTACATGCTACAGTAAAAAATAGAAGACTTTGATGTGGCTAATCATCAGGTTCATAAAGAACTATAAGAAATCTTTTAGTGATTTGTCCACAGATTTCATCTGGAATACTTTCATGGACGGAGACCGGGATATCTCTAGAAATTCTATTAGAGATTCCTTTACCAATTCTCTCAGAAAGTGATTTTTCAAAGGATACTTAGAGGATTTTCTCCGAAAATCCTTGAAGACTCTAAAGATATTACCTCCAGTAGTTTTTTCAGGGAAAACTATACTAGGAGTTCCTCCAGATATTTTTTCACTAATTCTTCAACCGAATTTTCCAGTTACTTCTCTAGGAGATGTTACAGATTTTTTTTAAGATGTTCTATACGTAAATCTAGGAGGATATATCAAGACAATCGGTGGAAAATCGATCGCCGGAAAGTTCTTTGGGATTTAGGAATTCCTTGGAAAATATCTAAGACTCTTTGGAGAAATTCCGGTTCTATCCGGGCCTCTAGGATATTCTTTTTATGGTTATCCTTAGAAAAATCCAGGATATATTCTTGAAATATCCGAAACAAAATGCTTGAAAGAATCCCTTAGGGAAATTCCTGGAGGAATTCCACGGGAAATAATCACTTCATAGTTTTCTGGAGAAATCTTCGGAAAATACCTAAATTTTAAGAAATTAATATTGGGTAATATGAGCAGTAATGCTGTCGTAATGTCACGCGGAATTACAAAAGGAAATAAATGTCCGCCCAGATTCTATGATGAAAAATCAAACGCTTGTTTTATGATTCCTATTAAATTACGTTTTGTTTTTGTGTTTTCTGTTTGGTCCATATTCGGTCTCTTTTGTTTCCTGTCTAGTCTCTTCTTGCTCTCTTTCTCCAAGCTAGAAGTCTCAAAAGTTCCTATATTCAAGTTAAGTTCCTTGAACACTACCAGTTATGCAATGCGATCGAAAGAGTCATTTTCCAAATGAGTATTTTAATAATTAGATTCTATTACTTGATCTGCAGATCTATAAATTGCATTCTAACCAACTGCGTTACAGTTGGAAAAAACTTTCGTTACAGTTGGAAAAGTCACGTTAGAAAATCGTTAGGAATTCAAGCAAAAAGATTGTACTCTACTTGTTTATCCAAATCTTTTTGTTTCTCATGAGGTAAACGAAATTCCATTCTGACTGTTCTAATATTTTGTTTCAGGAATTTCGTTTGAACTCGCAAATTTAGCATAAACTTCGCCCATTATCCTGAATTTCTTAAATTAACATTGAATCTTTCAAATCATATGATGTGATTCAAAAAAGTATGTACTATTGCATTGATTCTAACTATTCGTAAACATTTAACTCCAAATATGTTTGTCAAGATTTGTGGGGGCCCCTTAAATATGAGGGCCCGGATGCCATGGCCCCCCCATAAATGCGGCCCTGGATAGCAGCGTCTGTTTTATACCTGCCAATCAAAGTTGCTCTTGAAGATGAAAACGTCGTACTACTTCTGCTGCGTTCCTTCATATATATTTATTTCCTCATTTAATAATACATGTGAGTAAGGGAGTAGTACTGAAGATTTCGCTTTCGGAAATACATTGAAAAAAAAAACTTCAAGAAACGGGGAAACGTTTGTTGAAATTCCTAGAAAAACTCAAAAAATACCTTTTGTAGGGTTCTCCAAGGAATCTGGAGAATGCCTGCAAAAAAAAAAATTGCAGTTTTCGTTAACAGAAAACAAACATTGAATGTTACAGGAGTACATTTTCTACAAGATTAATCCGATTTTCTCGAATCGTGAATCGTTCAGTAAATATATCGCTGTTGCTCTTCACATTTTCCATCGACGCCAACACGCCACCGCTATATCATAAAACTCAAAACCAGTAGTGACGCACTCACGCCTACGACAAATCGTTTATTGCCCATCTCCTTAGACATAATCGTGAGTGAAGGGGTAACACGCCTTTTCACTGATGTGCAATGGATCATTGAAGGTAGTTTTTTTTTCAGTGCTCACCGCCTCTTAACAAAGGCAGTGGGATTTAACATTTTGACAGCATTGCTGTTCTGTCAAACACACAATGCTACGGTGGCGCTTTCTATGCTTTCCATAGCGGCCGTTTTGGTTATTTTAATGATCCATTTAAAAAAAATGTAGCATTCAACTTCCAACAAGGAATTTCAGAATTGAGCAGGTGAGGACATAGAAACATTCAACTGTCGGTTTTATGTATATCTGTCCCATGTTACCAACATGATGTTACAGTCAACTCTCCCTTACTCGATATTCGGTATCTCGATATTGAGTTAGAGAACCATAGTAGAAGTTGGTTTTCATGGCTACGTCGATGGTCCCTTGGATCACATTTGTACTGGTTTTATGTACTGCCCATAACCGCAAAACAGTCACATTCGACATTTTTGAAAAATTGGAGTTAATACCATGGAGAGTCATCAAATGACAAATACTTTCGATCAACTTAATCATCCATCAATCAATCAGTCAATCAATCAGTAAGTTTATCGAAAGTATTTGTCATTTGATGACTCTCCATGGTATTAACTCCAATTTGTCAAAAATGTCGAATGTGACTGTTTTGCAGTTATGGGCAGATTAGAACGTTATAACACGATACCTCTCTAACTCGATAGTCCCTTCAATACCGAGTTATAGAGAGTTTACTGTAGTATCAATTTGTTGAACGTTATACTTTTCGTTGTTCCTTCCCATGTTCGCGAGGTCGGCGTAGGCGCCAATCATAGGCGTAAACGGTCATCAGATCTAAGGGGAACACGCCCCCTTTCTCATTGGTGCTAGAAAGTTGGATTTGTATAACTTTCCAATGCAAGTTTCGATGCTATGCGATGTGTTCTAAAAGTTAAAAATTAGAGTCCGCAGAAGATGGTCGACATCAATATCAAATGATTTGATGATATCAAATCAGATATGAATTACCTATTTGTTGCTCAGCATTTCATAAGCGAGTTTCTCATTTCTCCAAACCTCTTGACAAGTAACAAATAAAATTAGGAAGTTTCTCAAAATTTTGACATAATATTGAATAATATATTTTTTGTAGTAATTGAAGACTGTACAAAGCTGCATATATGGGGAGATTCCCCTGTCCTAAGGTGTCCCATAAATTCATAATTAAAAAAATATTGGTTTAATGCGGTATCGTTACCCATTCATGATAGTATTGTCATTAATGTAACGAGCAAAAAGCATTTTGAAAATATAAATACGAATTTTGTCCGGTACTGGGTACCTTTTGAAATAAATCTGTAGTTCTTTAAGATTTTCTCAAGTTTATATAACTCTTACACACAAACATTTTCCTGTAACAAACATTTTTCGAATTATTATTGAAATTATTATTGGGAACGAAAACATGTTTTAAAACATTTTATAATACCGTTTTTGATTCGAATCTCCGGCAGCTTCATATTCCGGAAACTCTACTTTGCATGGGACAGATTTCACTCGAAATGTTTTAAAATTTGCCGTTAAGAAGTTCCCAATTTGAAAGCCAATTTTGATAAACGTTTTATATAGCAATCCATCGAAATTTACAATGCTCAACTAGTTTTGACGTCTTTCTAACGGCTTAGTGCATTTGGTTAATGATTTGATTATTTTAGTTGTGGTTTTCAAGAGCTGTCTGGAATTCGAATAAAAGTGTCCAGAATATGAAGCAAAAATGTGGTTATGTCCGGAATAAAAATCATGAAGAGGCCGAGCATTTCTGTTTATTCAAGTGAATTCAAGATGAGGAATCCAAATCTTCACCCACCATTCAAAATGTAAGCATTTGTAAGGACTGATTACGCTAAGGTTTCATGCAAAACGATTACATTTATATGTGTTTCGATTAGCTGAACTTTGCTGAAGTCTTAAGTGTCCGTAATATGAATCAAAACGGTACTTAATAACTTGGCCTTGGCTTTCTAAACGTTCTTCGGCGAATTTCAACATCGAGAACATGAAGGACAACAATAGTTTGGCAATCATGAGACATTTTATAACTACATATTGCTTTTGCCAGGCAAATAATGATAATTTAACTTTTTTTTCAATATATCCCACTTACAATATGCATATCATAGTTTTTTTTTCTAAAACAAAATTCTAGCACTAAACCACAGAACAGATAGGAAAGATGACAACAAAAACAGCTGCCAAAATCAACACGAACACTAGCGCACCTGGTGGCGGCGGGCAAGCTTTTTACACTGTAAATTTACAGAATTAGACAAGAAAACTCGTCCAAATCTTTTTTTTAGATTTCTACTCCAAGGTTGTTGCAAAATAAGGTAGTCTTCAGAAAGAGTGAAATATTTTCATTGAATTTAAGGGTAACGAAAAATGGTTTTGCATTTGCTCCTTGTTTTAGTAATCAGATCGTACAATAGTTCATTTAAATGAATTTCAATATGAATGAGATAAATGTTTGCTGAATAGTCAAGTTTGGAGGTCAAAGTCTTTGCTTCTGGTGCTCCAATGACCTTGAACATTACCAGACATATCCAAATGATCATTTTGTAAGTAATAACGGCCAATGCGTAAATGTTGAATCAAAGACAATATAAAGACCTTCATGTCCCTTGCTGTGGCCCAAAATTCAATGACACATAAGGTAACAGAGCAGAATCTAGAATGCCGTGAAAAGTGTACTGCGATCTGTCAAATTTGGGTACCTTTTGTACTATCGAGGGACCAAATGCAGTACTAGAAGTGGTACACAATCTGAGCCCGAGTGTGACGGACCTGATACAAATCTTACATAGAAATCTTACATTCCCACCAATTTTTAAACATCTTTTTTTTTCTATTATAAGCAGCGGGAAGAAGAGGGTAAAACATCTAGAGTAAATAACGATTACTTAGAAACATACATTTTTAGAATAAAAAATAAATGGTAGGTGGCTGAACGCTTTTGGTGTTTGTAATGCAATAGTATTCAAGATGCTTTTTTTTAGATTCAGAAGATTTTGGACACAACAAAACTTTTGAACTTATTATATGGCTGTTAGAGTGGAAATGTTCTTTGTGCTTGCAAATGAGATGATAAGTTTAATATTATATTGTCGATGCAAAATTTTGAGTAAGATAAACAAGCCAGAAAAAGGTCCAACTTGAAACTAAACGATTAGGACATTTTTAATGGAACCTCGACCCAAAATTTAAAAAAAAAAATTATTACCAAAATTCATAAATTTATTGAGATTGTCATATAAGTTCTCCTAAAATGTGTAATTTCGCGGGATTTTCTAAATTCACGTTGAAGGCCAAATTTCGCGTACTTCGCCGGTTCCGCGAATTTACATTATCCTGACTTTTCTCATGTTGTATCTTGATCTGGTTTATGTTCATCCATGAAACTTCAGTTAATTCAAGCGAAGTTATTTTTTTCTGGAATATTGATAACATACAAACAATAATTATTCCGTTTATAATGAAAAAAAATCAAGAGGAGATGGTTTTATAGTTTGCGCGACCATTGTGTTATAATCACAGATCATATTTCAGCAAACACCTTGATGAGGCATTTGTCTCATTTATCTTTAGAATTGAAAATTGAGAAGTTTGCAAACAGCCAGAAATAGCATAAGAGTTTCTGTAAACAATCGTACCGGATTGATTCAAACTATAACCTATAACCAGGATAATATGTCATTGGGGATTTTAATCCTTAATGGAAGAAACATTCAAGTCTGATAAAGGCTAAACAATTTCAGTGTCACACAAAACGTTTTTGTAAGAAAAACACATCGTCATAAACATTAATATTTTTTTAATTCATAGGCATATTTTTTTAACAAGTTTTTAACTCATTAAATATTGTGACTAATTAAATGTTTTTGGAAATAAATGTTATGAAGTCAAGCATTTTATAAATATATTAACTTTAGGAGCATTTGATTACATTGGATTAGTTGGGTATCTACACCTCGTTTATTCGTCATCTCACGCTCAACATGTGCAGTTAAGGCACCTTATCGATCCGACGCGATTCCGCACTTCGACCCGCACTATTGAGGAAATTCGTGGGAATTCATAAATTGCCAAAGATAAGTATAAATTCCATCTAACAATGAAACAACAACTAACAATTTATTTAGTATTTTTTTCTGATTTTTTAGAACGCGATTCTGGTTGAACACCGGAACTTTGTAATCGTTTCTTCTCCTCAAACGTCTACCATTGTATTCTTGCTGGACAGCGTATCTGATGCGCTATACAACGTGCTATGTAACATAACACCAAAGACAAATTATAACACCCGCGATAAATTAATCAACCTTGCACTCGTCTAAAAATTTACACATCAGACGGAGGTTTCTGCTTTATTTAAATCATAGCAGTCCTTTGATGGAAAGTAATAAACAAAACTCGATGCGTCATCAAACGTCACATCCCATCGCAAAATCGCTAGTGTTTGGAGGTGAAGTTTCTTTCAAAAATGCGAAATCATCTCCTCCAACTTAGTTCTGATACACCATACACATCTAATTCACTGTCAATACATTGGAATTGAACTTGATATGATACATAGCCACGTGTGTTGTAAAGTTTCCTGAAACGCGCATTTGCCCCAAAGTTCTAAGTGGCGAATGGTTCAGGAAAGGAACAACCGCGTTCGATGAAACACCGCAATGTTAATCTCCCAGAAAAATTAAGTAAAAAGCGAGCTAAACCGTGCTTGTTTCGTTTCCTCTGGGGCACGCCGCGTGTCCTTTTGAGCAAATGCGTCAATTAGAAAACTTTATGTTTGACATCTATTTAATTGCCTTTAAACGTTTAGACGAAAAGAAGGTGCACATGATTTGAAATTTGCGTTATTTTTTTCCGATACAAATTTTACAGCTACACCAAGGGGCGCGGAGGTTAGTATTAATTGTTTAAAGTCGGAAAACCTACAGCCCGCACAATAAAGAAATATTACCGATCACCACACCATTTGTCTAATACATTCCCAAAGAAAGTAAAGCCAAAATTATTCGTCAAAATCAATAATTAGGCAGAAAAATGTTCATGTTTGCAATTTAAAGCGTGTCGAGCTTTTGTTGGACTAAATGTTTTGATTCAGGTGCACTGCAAGGCAGCATGGCTTTACTTGGCTTGGCGATCCCAGTTGGTTGGACATAACGTCAAACAAATTATACGAGCGAGGCAGATCATTTTAGACGAAATTAACGTCAATATCCTGCACTGTAATTCCAGTGAGGCAAACAATGTTTTATTCGCCTACTCTTCTCCACATTTTCCTGTACTCTAGATGAAATTACTGTTTGTTCTAAGATGGCTATCTGTTCTGTGACTAAACCCTATTTAGGAGGATGGCTTAGGTAAACACACCCCCCCCCCACCCTTATTTGCGCCAATGGTGCCAATGTGATCGAAGTGTATTTTTTATTGCATCTTTTTATTCTTTTGCTGTCGTTAAGTGCCTACTGGACAAAGTTTGCTTCTTAGATTTCAACTAGTAAGTGACACTGAAGAAGACTACAAGCCCGTCGAAGGCCAAGTCGAAATACGCGTATCTTTTGACAGGACAAGCAATAGGGCGGATATTAAAAGGTGCAATACTCAATCTACTCTTTTCATTCTCCTCAAACATTTGTTTCATACAAAATGCCCAGTTTGAGGCTCTCTCTCTTATGATAGTCCGAAATGGCTAAAATTTGAAACTACAAATAACCTGAAGTTTTGTCTTGTAGTGAGTTTATCCAAATAATCCAGTCATTTTCCAGTGAGTTCGGAATGCTGTTCAAAGGTAAAAGAAAGTAAGCAAAGCATGTTTTTATTTCGATTCAAAAACGGTAAGCTGTAGTGGGTGTTGCGTTTGTTTCGACCAAAATTGTCATTTTCAATAGTTAGGAAAATTAGCAAAAACTCCATCAACCACATACATTTTGCCGTTTTTTGAATAAAAATTGCAAAATCTCTCGATTACTTACTTTTGTCTTCACAACCCTCTGAAACTCTTTGAAAAATGATTGAAATGTAATGAATTCACTACACTACACAACTGCAGGTTATTTGTAGTTCATCATTCACACACACCATTTTGTAGATATTTTTTCATTTTTATACTATTTTTATGGCATATGAGTAGTTTACAAACTGAAAAACGGATTACGGTGAAATTTCACCTTATCCTCAAAAGCTGAAGGTTTGGTGAAAAATCACCGAACAATGGGTTGATCGATCAGGAAGCAGGCTTGCTATCACTAAGCCAGCTTTCACTTGCTTGTTAGTGGTAAGCAAAAAACTTGAAACAAAAGGAACTCAAACCATTTCAAAAGGCACATCGACATTGGTAACACTTTGGCTTTGCAAGACGCTGTTGAGCTAATTCACTCGATCACGCACACCAATACCACTATCAGGAAGAGGCTAACAATCAATCTTTCTGATAGTGGTGTTAGTTTGCGTGGGGTGGGCTAAAAGGGCTCAACAGCAACGTTTCTAAAAAACGGGTCAAGACCTCTTCGGTCCTTTTCAAAATGTTTGTCCAGTCTTTTGGCCTTTGCCAGAAGCGGCTGTCGTCACATATTTCACAGAAGTTCGGTGGAAATAATGCTGTTACCGAACATACTTTTACGATAGATTTACAATTGCGCCCAACTTCTTTCTCGATAATTGAACAAAAATATACATTCCAATCATCGTTGTCCGGACGCCTCCCCACAATTTCGCTCGTGAAATTAGAAGGATCTTCTACTGCTCATCGCCATCTTACCCATCTCACACATTCTTCATTCCCGTTGGTAACTACCTACACGAGATTCAAGGAGTGCGCTCAACTGACCGTTAAAATCACAAGAATGACTCTGCGTGTGCGAAATTTTCTTGCCTTTTTGCAAGCAAACACGCGACGTGCAATCAAAAGTTATGTAACTCAATAAATAAACATCCCTGATAATCTTCCCATTCTGTTTTGACTGACCGAAATTATATCATTTCCCATTTCTTTTCGCCTTTTCTTTGCAGATTTCGCTTGGGTGACGCTGGCGACCAATGATTCGACTCTTGGGGCGGCCCTTGTCGTGGCGCATTCGCCTCAAAACGCGTTGCACACAGCGCTCACCAAGCTAGCCGTGCCTAATAAACTCCCGGTGTGTCGGGAGGCCATGAAGTGAGAAATTTTTCTTTTGGGTTCTTGATTGCAAGTGTCAAGGCCGGTTTTCAGGGGGCAGATATTCGGGGGCAAGTCAGAGGAATGGAACTGTTAATGGCTGCCCGGCAGCGAATGACAACTAATTATAAACTAGTTTTGATAATAAATCTTCGAACTGTTCAGTGGGAATACCTATGAGAAATAAAAAACCGAATTTCCGAAATTTAGTACTATACCATTGATTCCACCAGAGTTTGTATCCTTTAATAGATACGCGTATTCGACCTCAATTATAAGGGCGTCTTGAGTGTCGTGTACCAGACTCGACTTTGTCTAGTACACGACACTGAAGACCAGTGGTCACCAAACTGCGGCCCGCGGGCCGCATGCGGCTCTCAGGAAGGTTTTGTGCGGGCCCGGGAGTGATTTTGGAATATTGGAGTTGTGCGGGCCCGCATCTTGTGATTTCAGAAGTTATCTTAGATAACTAGATATCATCCGCAATATCTGGCAAAGTTAGCCATTCGATAATTTTCCAGATTTTCTCTTCCTTATGGAATGGTTATCAAGAAACGAAGGAAACAATTTCATTTCTTATTCCTTTGTATCTTTGATAACCCAAAGTTTCTTCAAGTTGATATCATCGTTCCTTTAAAACACCAAAGTTTTCAACGTTCTAGTAGCGCAGTTTTCAAAGTTCAAGTAAGAAAGCGATTTTTCCAAGTATTTCTATTTTTATTCTAAAATAACGCTGAAGTCATAGTTTTTATTCGGCTAAGATTTTTTTTTCTTCTATGGAGGTTAATTGTTGTCATTATTCTAATGTTACAATTAATGTATTAAAAATGTTTACATATGACGGGGTTGGTGGTCTGATGGCTACCGCTTCTGCTTCATATGCAGAAGGTCATGGGTTCAATCCCAGGCCCGTCCCTTTCCTCGTACTTTGTAGTTGTATATCTCTCACTTGCTTCTATCTTCCATTCTAAATATATCACACTCAAACTATTCGTTCATAGCAAACGCTAGAACCAGAGACGGACAAGAAACCGTTTCCCTAACGCTTCCTACTTCCACGCGCACGCCTTTCTTACGCCTGATACATAGGCAGTCTGCTAACCACAAAAGCAAACCTCTCTGCCATGCCTTTCCCCAATCCATACACTCCCGCATGAACTGGCGTGGATGCAGTGGAATATACGGTCTACGTGGGAGTCAGTTCAATGCATCATCAATTCCTCCCCTTCCCCTCATTGGTCTGCATTCTGACGTGGCAGGTGCCATTGTTGCCTAAAAATAGAAGATCACCAGCACTTATACACTGAGGATGCCTGTTAGTCCCAAGCAGTCATTCGGTTGGTTCCTTGTGTAAGTGCAGCTGATCTGGCGATACTGGAGTGCATCCACGGGCGGCCAATCAAGCTCAAGCTCAAGCTCAAGCTCAATTAATGTATTAAAAATGTTTACAATATTGAAGATTTATCAAATCCATCCTCATCTTTAAAGAAATAATACACTCGCCTTATCTTTCAGTTTCGGAAATCCTATAATTTTTGACATTTATCCTTGCACGAAGGATGAACTCTTGAGAATCCAGGGACATCAGTGTTATTTGGAAAGATGATTGAAATCGCTAGTCACTGCCAGACATAACAAGCACGCAAATTCCAGAAATCACCTGCCGACCCCTAAAACAAGATGTGACACCTGGCTTCTTATTAGTTCTCTTCTTCTTTTGTATGATCCTTGTGTTGCCAGAAAACTGGTACACATCATTGAAAATTGAAAAGGAGAGAAAAAAAAGCTGAACACAGGTGCTGAAACTATCGTACATAATCATTGATGGTAACGCTGTCTGGCGGACCAATCAGAGGCTGGTTCATTTTGGCACGAAATTTAAGTAAGTGTTATCGAGTCTCGTTTCATATCGACCCCAATCGTTCAAGTTAAGTAAGGTACCGCGGGGCAAGTGGGAACGAAAAAAACGATAGTTCAAACAAATTGTTCAATAAAATTTTCAAATGTCAATATTTTCAAATCCAACAACACAATCACGTTTTGGCAACATATTGCTGGTGTGTGCCATGAAACTAATCGAATAATTTCGAAATTGTGAAAAACCTTGGAAGAAAGTTTAAGAATGAGCCAATGGACGCAGTTTACCTCGCTAAGCGGGGGCAAGTGGGACACATCCAGTTTCATGCGTCAAATCCACATCAGTAAGTCAACCATTAAAATAATAGGATTGATAAGTCATAGATTTTTAATTTTAAAGTACATATTTGATGTACAAAGGGATCAACCATAAAATACGTAACGTTTTAGAAAGAAACCCTTTATTTAATAGTATGTCACCTCACTTTATATTAACGGAAAATTCCTCAATAAACGCGTAAAGAGCAATTAAACATGTTCCAAATATTCATTTATAAGTTGTTAATTTAAAATGTAGCAATAAACAATCAATAATTGACGAAATTATAAATATGTTTTGTTATTATTTATATGCCATGGAAGAAACCCACCTTATGGATGGAATTGTTTTTCCATCACTACTTAATTTGGTAGAAATAACAAAAAAAACAAATAACATAGAAAAAGTAATGTTCACATGAATGCATTTCGAAATTTCAACGTGTTGTTTGTTAATTTTGAAGTCGATTTAAAAAATAAAAAATTAATGAAAAAACAAAGAATAATAATACTTTTCTTCTCCCTCTTATGCAATTACGTAATTTGAGGTTGATCTTTTTTGATAAAAATCATTTGTTTGAATGTTTTAGTGCTAATCTCTAGCAAAATGTATGAAACGTGTATGAAAAGTTTTGATTCTGGTTTTTGTTTTGATAGGTCCCACTTACCCCAAGTACAAATATATTTTGGCGTAAGATAGAACATCGAAAATTTCATATGAAATGAAAACAAAATACTGGTTTATCGTTAGCAGCTTGTAATAATACTAAAAATTATAGCTTACTGATAGAATTTCGATTTAAAACACATATATTTTTTGCGAGTCAATGCAAGCCGTGAAACGTGTCACAATTTGTCATGCAAGTTGAAAATGGCGCTGAACTGACAACTGTTACATGAAGCCATGGTAATAAAAATAACAATATGTTTAGTACTAAATACATTCCTTGTCATTGTATCTTCAACTTTCTAGAAGAATACCCCCATGAAAAACTTTTCCTAGTTGAGCTATGACGAAACGCCCCACTTACCCCGGATTCTCACTTGCCCCGGGGTACCTTAACAAATGTCGAAAAACTTGTTTGAATGAGTCGTGCCAATTGAATTTTTTTGGTCGAAAGTAATTCTATTCGAGTCGTTTTGGTCGAACTTATATGTTTACATCTAGTGGCCCGGGACGTGTTTTAAGAGCAAAAGGGTGGCCCGCGCAACCAGTTAGGCTGAGGACCACTGCTGAAGACGGCCTTACAGTTGAGGTCGAAATACGCGTAACTGGCAAAGGATACAAACTCTAGTGGAATTAAATGGTATACTACTAAATTAGCTTGATGTTGTATACATTTCAATTCAGCGTTTTTGAATGTTAGCAAGAAATTTTTGGAATTCTTTTTTCAATGGTTTTGGTTTCTGCTTTGTTTCAAGATGCTTCTTAAAAATGTTTTACTTTCCTCGCTTCTTCATGCTTAGTAGTCGAAATATTTTTGTTTAATCTTAACTGTCAGGAATAACATTTTTTTTAACTTTTAAGTTTTAAGAATTCTTTCAAAATATTTCAGCATTCAATTATATTGTATTGAAAATTTTCTTCAGTTACTGAACATATTACCATAGTTAATCAGGATATGTATTATTGAAAATAACCCTTTATGTATAAAAGACTCTAATGTGTCATTATTTACCAAATTGACTAAGAATTTAATAAATAAGGTAGAGATACATGTCTCCACATGTGTAGCTTTGTTATATGTTGTCTTAATCCTGTCTTTCCCATAGTAGCTCCAGAGCTCCATTGATTTCCGACGAACTTGAGAAAAACCAGATAATTATAAAACAAAAGTTACTAGAATGTGATTTCATACTCATCAGGTTAATACAAAACTAAACTAATTGTTTCCATGGTAAAACGATTGTTAACAAACAAATTACTATTGAAAAATAACTTTTTTTTAACGGATTTCAACTGAGTTGTGGTAAAGAAAGAGTTGAACTAATTTGTTTTAGAGAACCCTTCATTTTCATGAAGAAATATCCGAAAGGTTAGAAGTTGAGGCGAAATACCCTCAATAAATAAAAAAAACGGGAAAACTCTGGAAATTATACACACTTAGAACAAATTACAGACTTCGGTAATTCGTTTACCGAAATCTCAACAGCTGAGCGGTCGGTAATTGATTCGGTAAACGAAAAAAATACCGAATCGTCTGTAAACTAGAGTAGAAGTGGCAGCTGTTAAATTTACTGACTAATCGGTAACATTTACCAGAAAAAGTGTGAACGTTTTACCGAAAAACTGTATTTTCATAATTAATATTACCAATAGATTTGTATTTTCCAATCTGGTGCCACATGCTCATTTAGAATGAAAAACGTAAAAGTAACATGGTTTCTATTTTATTTTTGTATCTCTCTTGATGTCACTGATTGAAAATTCACTTATTCTGCCTCTCAGGTTCCATTACCGTTCAATTAGTTGCTTATTGTTGGTGCTCCTCTAGCAATCCAGAACTAAAAACCGCCCATCTGCTTACCACCTGAAACATAATGTTTTGTTTATGTAACGAAGGAGACTGATTTTGTTTCTCTTATCTTACCTGACTACATGGCGGCTTGTATTTTGCACATTATTTTCTTCGTAAATGATGTACAATCGCCATCAGCACTCGAATTATTATGATACAGTCACATTTACCTCAAACACAAGAGCCCGCAAGAGTAATATGGCGGATTTGACGTTTCTTGCTGCCAGTTTACCGAACTCGGTAATCAACGAGTATATTCACCGAACATCAGTAAATAATTTCACCGACTTTGGTAATTTAGCTGATTTACAGACTCATCGGTAAAATATTTCACCGTGTTCGTTAAAAGTGTTAGAAATCACTGACGTGTCGTTTTTCAATTCACAGATGTCGGTAATCAGGCCAGGAAATACCGATTAATCTGTAAATTTCTTGATTACCGATTTATTCCGGTAATTTATTTTACCGACCACTGGAGGTCTGTTTAAGTGTGTAGGTACCGGGAAAACCGAAAAAAAAGCGGGAATTTCAAAATGGATATTTGGTGGCCACTAGACTGATGCAAATTTTGAAGTTTTTGCTCCCCTATGCTCAAACGATGTCAATTATGATGAAAATGATCCTCCCAGAATTTGAAGCGATTCGGATGAAATTTGGCTGTGCATACGCCATTTGAAGTTTATATGGAGATTACTATGGAAAACGCCAATCTTTTGTGTTCAGCCCTCTATCTCTTCGTCATAATATTTTATGAAAAAGTGAACACACTCATCTCATGTGAAAATTTCCCAGCTACAACTTTGCTGAAGAACACATTTTGATGGGACGTAAGGATAATTTGTTATTTTCGATAACAAAGTCTAAATCATGCTGAGATGATCATTCAATTACTTCAATCAGAGACGAACCAGCCTCGGGCTGAAAGTCTCTCTAATAAAAAAAAAAAAATTACTTCAATAGCAACACTGCTTTTTCGCTGTAGAACATAGTAGCCGGGATTACTTTGATCTATTCTTCCCGCCAGGAGCACCACTGTTGCCTGCCTTACAGTTGGTGAAGCATGCTACATGCAAACCAACTTTATGATGATGAATAACAACTTATCCTGACGTCCAATCAAAAAGTGGTCTTCGGCAAAGTTGTAGCTGGGAAGTTTTCACATGAGATGAGTGTGTTCTCTTCGCCTTAAAATATTATGACGAAGAGATAGAGGGCTGGACACAAAAGGTTAGCGTTTTCCATAGTAATCTCCATATAAACTTCAAATGGCGTGTGCACAGTCAAATTTCTTCCGAATCACTTCAAATTTTAGGAGGATGCTATTTACCATAATTTAAATCGTTCAAGCATAGGGGAGCTAAAATTTCAAAATTTGCATCACTCTAGTGGCTACCTTGAAATACAAAAATACACGATTTCTAGTTTCTGTTCCTAGTAGGCGTAGGCAAAACAAAAATCCAAAACGCATTTTTGAAAAACTTCAATAGGCCTCTGCACTGTTATTATTTTGTATGGGATTTTGACTTCTACTGGCCTTGTTGTTTACAAATTTAATGAAGGAGTAAAAGGGAGAGCTACATTTTTGTGCAGAGCCCCATACTTTTCCTTCAAGGCACGGCATAAAAATTAACGAGGCAGGCTCTTTACTGGTGTAAACGTCGAATTTGGTTTGAATGTGACGTCACTCCCTGAGACGAGACTCGCGAAGACGGTCTTCTTTTTTTGTGATTGCTGAGTTTTTTTCTTATTCCACTTTGTGTGTATACCAATTATACGCATGCTGTTCAAACCCTCACATGAACCTCTCAGCAAAAAATGATTGAGTTTGCATCACATCGAATCATAAATAGCGGTTTGAGTGAAATTTCATGCCAGCAAACGTAGCAGACATTAGAAATAATTAATCTTCTGCTTAGATTTATCAGCTATTTTGGAAAAAACTGCTCCGCCGACTGAGGTTTTCAATAACAGATTACTTTGAACACAATACTTTTCACTTTATCAGCCATAAAAACGGTGGGCTGCATTTGACGTTTCGTGAGAGAGGTTATCTGTTAGATATTATTTGTTGAAAAAAAATACTAGTAATTGTTATTTGTTCATTCGAATGACTTCTCTTGGGCTACAAAATGATAAAGTGATTAAGTTTTATTTAGAGAAAAATACAAAAAAATTGCATTTCTACAGTCGCACCTCTAGAAGCTGCCAGTGCAAAATCATTGACTCAGGAAAACATCTAGTTATGGAATAGATTACCTTTATTTAGAAAGTTGTTATAGGAGACCATCATAGTATTCAATAATTTTTGTTTTAGCCTATTAGACTATAGTTTTATGTATTTACTGTGAGTGCTGATGAAGGAATAAATTTTCAATTTGGACGAAGTTCCTTTTCTTTGTGGCGTTATGTCTCCACTAGGACTGAACTTGCTTCGCAGCATAGTGTTCTATGAACGCTTCCAAAAAAGAACTACAGCTTTTTTGTAAACTGACCATTACTGCAGTTATAATATTTATTCATAAATAAGTTATAATATTTATTCACCTGAACTTAGTTGAAAAATGAAAATTCTATGAAATCTCAAACCAATCATGTACGCGCCATTATTTTCGTTTGAAAAAAGCTATGAATTATTAAAATCGATTGAAAAATAGCAGAGATATTAACAAAAATGATTTGCGTGTGGCTCAGGTGAACCCAAACTTTTGCACGATGACTTGAATGACTGCTTCTTTAATTCTGACTAGTTTTCAGATTTTTCCGCAAAAATTTCGTGCGTGCTCTTTAAAAAAATATAAGATTACGTTTCTAATGTCATCTTGTTTTAAAAATTTGGTCGATCCAATGCTGAGGAAATTAGCAATGTTTTTTCAGTGTGTTTTTTGAAAAATGTCACAAGTTTAAGTAAACATTTAGTGTACAAAATTCTTAAAATGTTTTTGGAAAAATACATACGAAATACGAAATACAAGAATAATTCTTTGTCTTTCGAATGCGGCTTAGAGAGTTCCAATTGGACTTGTAGTCACAGAGATATGGACTGAACACTTTTGTATGTTTTTAGGGGGTAAACCCAAACTTTTGCACGGGAGTGTACATCCATTAATTGACCACGCTTTAATATAATCTTTTATTCCATGGAAAATTCACTTAGGATTCTTCATGCTTCAAGAACTTCACCAGGAATTCCTACAAAAACTCTCGGGAAATTCTACGACCAATCACGTTAGGTATTTCTCTAGCGATTATTAGAGGCTTCTTCAGAAAACTGTCGTAGATTATTCTCCAATTTTGCGATACATTTTTCCAACATTTTTCATTTGACGTTCCACCAACGATTCTTTTTGCGTTTCCGCCAAAACATCATTATGAGTTCGGCCATTCTACAAAAAATCTTTCTGAAATTTCATTGGGAACTTGTACTTTCATGAATTACATTGAACAGAAAATTTCTTCGGCACTGTTTGTCAGGAAATTTGGATCCTAGTGCGACAATCATTAATGTCGTATTATTAAGTCTGCAAAGTTGTTCATTAAGGCATTTTTGACATTTCCGAATACACTTATGCTCTATAACTGACGTGGATGGTGCTACAGTCAACCCTCCATGTGTCGATATCGAAGGGACCATCGACTAATGGAAATATCGAGTCATAGAACAGCAATGCTATGGAAAGTCGTTGGAGGGGACCATCATAGTAACCATGATATTTGATTTTGCAGAAGTTTTATGCTAGAACGAACCTATCAAAAGGTAAAACTGATCCAGATCAGTACTTCTACAGCAATTAACTGAGAGCTTTATTAGCCAAAGTTGCCATTTTCACATTTGTGTGGTAAGTACGATGATACTCTATGCTCAGGGAACTCAAGGAAATTTCCATTACGAAAAGAACCTGGACCAACCGAGAGTCGAACCCAGACACCATCAGCAGGGCTTTGCTTTGTAGTCATGGACTATTACCACTCGACTGAGGAAAACCCGGGGCTTATCATTAGCAATGATAGCTATAATGTGTGGTTCGTTCAGTAATAAGGACTCTCGCATTTTCCCTGAATACCGGCAATGGCCAATTTTTGAGAAGTTAGTCCATTGTCCAATGCATTATCCCACTTTTCATGACTT
>NW_018736047.1:0-28534 GCF_002204515.2 Aedes aegypti
CGTAGGCGAGATCGATGGATGAAGACTGTTGTGTTCCATTGGAAATTGAAACTACGATCGGCAAGTGATCGCTACCATGGGGATCCTGGATTACCCTCCATGAACAATCCAGCGATAACGAGCTTGAACATATTGAGAGGTCTAAACGGCTATCCCTAGGACTTCCATCTTGAGCTGGAGGTGCCACTCGTGTAACTTCCCCAGTGTTGAGAATTGTCATATTGAAGTCGTCGCAGAGGTCATATATCAACGTTGATCGGTGGTCGTCATACAGTTCCCCCCAGCCTGTTCCGTGGGAGTTGAAATCCCCAATGAACAACCGTGGTTCAGGCATAACAGAGCAGATGTGAGAGAGATCTCTGCGAGATATCGCCGATCTCGGAGGAAGATATATGGTGGCGACACTGAGGCTTTTGCCTCGGATAGTCACCTGACATGCAACGACTTCAATGCCTGACATCGGCGGCAGATCGACTCTGTAGAACGAGTGATGCTTTTTGATCCCCAAAAGCACTCCTCCATATGAGTCGGATCGATCCAGGCGAATAATATTAAAATCATGGAAAGGAAGGGTCACATCAGGTGTTAGCCATGTTTCTGATAACGCAAAAACATCGCACTGTAAATTACTAACTAAAAATTTAAAACTATCTAATTTAGGCATAATACTACGACAGTTCCAGTGTAGAACAGAAATCATATCTTCGACCTCTGTGGATAATTTATCCATCAAAAGATATGATCGTTGCAAGGAGGGGCATTCTAGAAGCCAGTTGCTTCAAAAGAGGAGTCACACATGGAAGCAATCCTTTGACAATGTTCTTCACTGGGTCAGAAGCATTGAAGAAATTAAGGATGATATCTACAATGCCAGAAAGCGTAAACATTGGAACGCCCTGAGGTTGCCCTAGGGGCTCCGAATGCGAACTTTCTTTTGGCTGAGCAGTTTGAAAATTTGGAATATTTGGGATTTTAGATTTTCCCGGTAGTGGCGGAAAGTCTCTTTCCTCTTGGAGTTTGAATCCAGGAGGTGAAAGCTTTGAGACTTTCGCGACAGGCTTAGTATTTTTCATGGCTGGTGGGTCATCACTGCTAGACAGATTCCGAGGCTTTTTTGTGGGTCTCTGGAGTCTCACACGCTTCCTCGATGAACCCTTGAAAACGAAGGAAATTCCTTCACCAACCTCAGAGTCGGAGCCCTGATCATCAAGAGACAGAGAAGAGTAGATATTTTGGGATTCAGCAGACGGAGCAGCCTTTTTCAACATCTCGGCAAAACTACGCCGAGAGCGCTGCTCTAATGATCGTCGCTGATGTTGCTGCCGGCGTACGTACGTCGGGCAGTTTTCGAGGGCATGTGGTGGACTTTCGTTGCAATAAACGCATTTTGGCGGTATACTACATGCACCATCCACATGTCTCTCCCCGCAAGAAGCACAGCGAGGTTTGTTGCAGCAATACTGGGCAGTATGGCCCAGCTGCTTGCAATTTGTGCAATTCATTACCTTCGGTACGTACAGCCGCACAGGTAAACGAAGTTTGCCGATTACAAGAAAATTCGGCAAAGCAGATCCGGAAAAGGTCACACAGAAGGATTCAGAATGTGAATAGATCTTCTTTTCTCCCACCAGGGATACGGAATGCAATTGCTTGCATTCCAGTATGGGGACAGATGGGAGAGAAGGGTTTTTGAAGCGACCACAACCCTGCATCAATTCTTCGCAGGTCATACTGCCTTCGGTGACCACTCCCGCAATCTCAACCCGATGGCTTGGCAGATAAGTTTGATACTCCTGAGTAAAGAGCTCACAGGCCACAATCTCATTGGCCTGTTTACGGTCACTGACGGTGACGCGCAGCTTACCAGAACCCACTGTGTCAATGGCGACAACGGAAGAGAATCGCTTAGTCAGATCCTTACTGATCTGAATAGTGTTCAACCGTTTGCCTTTGGATCGAAAGAAAACAACAAAAGGCCCACCAGAGTCGGGCGGGTAGGCCTTGAGGCGAGGGGACGTCGGAGATGGTAGAATATTGGTGTCCATTTGAGACACATCAGATTGAGGGGACACACATGGATTGGGCATAGAGGTGTTTGTGTTTTGTTGGTTCAACACATTCGAAGACTCAGTGAGGGGATACGACGTTCCCCCGCCATCATCATCTACACCCATTGCGGTAGCTTAACACCGCAAAGGGCGCACGAATAACTCAAACTAACACTATTCACAGAAATGGAAATTGAATCAAACTGAAAAAAAACACATACAAAGGGGAAAGGGAAGAGGGAAAACTTTCACACGCAGTAAAAACTAATCAAAAAGACGTGAAGAGGAGAAGAACAACGAGAGGTACTTATCTTTTACTCTATCCACGCTGGCGTCGTCGATGCTGTAACCGATGGGCGTCTACGCTTGGGGAGAGGTAGCAAGTAACGTACGACCATTCGCTGGGACGCGTAGATGTGTGGTTGATCTCCGCTGTCCACGCTATACGCACACCACAGACGATGATCGCACTGATGAACTCTGCACTGCACACAGGTAGCACACGGGATGGGGTGCGAGCTGCCTTCGATGATACACGTGATCAAAAAAGGACGGTCTGGTTCCTGGATCGCTGCTACGGTGTATGTGTGGTTGGTCTCTCACTGCCTGCCACCAACCAACACAGGCGTCGATAACGATGGTGACCACTGTCGGCGTGGAGAGCGCACCGCTGTGCACGCTATATGCACACCACAAACGATGATCACTCAGGTAGCACACGGGACGAGGTGCAAGCTGTCTTCTACGATACACGTGATCGGAAAATAACCACGCAATGGCGAAAACGTTCAATACTTTTGCGCAAAACTCGATTAAACGGCAACACAATGGCTTCGCCAAAAGTGTTCCGCTTCCAAGTCGAACCAAGGCTCTTCACCGCACTAAAAACACTTTGCAATAGGCGTCGAAACACCAAAGATT
Source organism: Aedes aegypti (assembly GCF_002204515.2). NCBI lineage: Eukaryota > Metazoa > Arthropoda > Insecta > Diptera > Culicidae > Aedes > Aedes aegypti. Next base: position 2,970 of record NW_018736047.1, read on the forward strand.
TGGAAAAACGGGGGTGAACCCGGACACACGAGAACCATCGACTGTCTCGCACGGTAGCTCAACAAGGAATGAACAATACATTAATGAGAGTATGTTGTGAAAAAATGAAGCAATTTGGTGCAGCCGTCTTTTAGTAATGAGCATTCACGTTATTGGTACCAGGCTAGCCAAATAAAGATCGTGAAAACTTCAAAAAATCTTATATCGTAATTTTCAGATATCTCTAAGAATACTTAACCAATTTATCTGATTTTTTTTCAAAGTAGCTCCTTATTACATGACATTGTATAGCCCACATTTTAATTTTTTCGATAAGTTGACGTCAAATAAAATGGCCGCCTAAGACCTTTTGTATGGAAAATGTCGGTCCCCCAAGGAACATTTGAATATCTTTGAAACCAGATCACCAATCATCAATATCGACACGGATTCCTAAAATAGAAGAGTTTTTTGAGAACTTGTGAAAAAATGGTGCAAAAATACCGAGAAACAAAAAAGTTATCGCGATTTGAATTTTTTTCTTGCGGTAAAAAATGAAGCTGCCGGTAGAGGGGTTAAATAAGTACAGTAGGATGCGGCTTATTTTTCAAAAGTTCTCAAAACCAAAAAATCGTTTGTATCGATTGGGGTAGAAAACATAAAATGACCCACTATACGGGTTTCTGCGGTGTTTTTTTCTGAGGTAATACGGTGGGTGATAAAACAACTAAAATTGGTTGTAGGACATTTCCCAGAAAGTCAAACCCCAGAACGACATTCCCCAGAATGACGTTCTCCCAGAAACCCATTCCCCAGAATTGGATATTTCCCAGAAATCCATTCCCCAGAATAGACATTCCCCAGAATGGGGTTTTATACGTTTGTAAAGAGTGGAAAAAAATTGGTAATTTAGTTTTTCTGGTCCGTTAAGAAATGTACCTACTGAATTGACCTACAGAAGCTTCGAATTCCGGACACAGACGTCAATTCACCCAAAATATTATTTTGTCAAATTCATTATTATGGATCTCAAGCGAATAAAATCGGAATTGCGTTAAAAAATCTTTTGAAACGCGCGAGTGTTTGCTTCCTTTTTCTCAGGCAAACCATCTAAGCTGCCGTCCATAAATCACTTGGGTCTTCTATGGAAGGCATACATACAAATTTCAAAAAGTTTGTCATACAAATTTCAAAAAGTTTGTACGGTCAAAAAATCACGAAGGGGGAAAGAGGTGGTTTTGTGGCTAAGTGGTTCATCGGCAGACCCAACCATAATCTTTAGGGGGAAATGCTGTTTAAAAGTTTCTTAATTGTGTTTTAAATATTTCATAATTGTGCTACTGTCGTTTCGCTGAATATCATTTCCATGAATGCCACCTCTCCGAATGACCCGTTTCCCCGAATAGTGATGCAGTTCAAACAGGTGCAAGGAATAGTCTTTAAGGGACTGGGTGCTGAACTAGAATGAATGATTAGCAATTAAAAGAAGAAGACAATATAGATTTGAACGTCATCCTCGACTAAATATATCTTGCCAAATATGCCAATGATGGTGAAACTCGAAAGAACCGCCAATCAGTGAAGAAGGGTGCATATTAGATGACCGGTTCTTTACAACCTCGAAACACAAAAGTTATGATAATTATAAGAGCTAAAAACTTTCGGAAACTAGGCTATTCAGGGAAACGGGTTATTCGGGGCACTGGCATTCTGGGAACTGGCGTTCGGAGGGGACGGACCTGGTGTAGTGGTTAGAACACACGCCTCTCACGCCGAGGACCTGGGATCGAATCCCATCCCCGAGATAGTCACTAAAAATTTCAGTGACGACTTCCTTCGGAAGGGAAGTAAAGCCGTTGGTCCCCGAGATGAACTAGCCCAGGGCTAAAAATCTCCGTTAATTAAAGATAGAAAAAAAAAAAAAACTGGCGTTCGGGGAAACGACATTTGGGAAACCGACATTCGAGGAAAAGTAGCTCAACCCGTTTTACATAAGCTGTTCCTACATATGCCATACTATGTTTTATGATCAAACTTGATCCCATGCTATTGTTTTTTTTTTGTTTTCATAGTTATTCTTCCTTCTTTTAAAATTGGCTGTTCTTTCTAATTGTACTTTCAAAGGGAGATTGGTGTAGTGTAATATGTCACAAAGTAAATTAATGGAATTTATTTTTCGGCTTTCATGGCATATTCTCCCTTCTTTTGAACATATGCTGTTCTTCCTAGGTTTATTGTCTAAATAATTAGGATAGTACACATATTATGTCACGCTAAATTTTAACTTTTTCGACGAGAAAATCGTCAAAAAATATAAAAATCGTCCAAATGGTTCGAATTACATTTCCGACCATAGGTGGTTAATTTTAAAGAATTTTTGATTTAAAGATTCTCCATTAAATAAATGAAAGACTGCAACAAACCAAAAGTCCTACCGTTAAAAATAAAAAAAAAAAACAATACGAAAATGTTTTACCTATGAAAATTATGGTTTTCCTCGAATTTTCCAGTTAGATGCATTCACTATTTACTATTTACCATTTTCCTGGATTTTGATCACCTCAAAGATCTCTTGTTATTTTTTTTTTCTGGGGAATGTCCCATTCTGGGGAATGGTTTTCTGGGAAATGTCCCATTCTGGGGAATGGATTCTGGGGAATGTCGTTCTGGGGAACGTCATTCTGGGAAATGTCGTACAATCCAAAAATTTATGATTGAACAAGAAGAGCCCACACATATTCAAAATCGTAAAAATTGAGCCGTTACATGCCTAGTTTTAGGTGATTGCTTGAAAGAGACTCGTGAAGAGGAAAATATCAACGTCATATAAAGCCCAGATTGCGCTGTCACGAAACTTCAAATGAAGACCTCCGTTGTCTATGGCTGCAAAAGTGAAAAGTATTGTATTCAAAATAAAACTGTTATTTAAAAACCTCAGTTGGTGGAGCAGTTTTTTCAAAGTTGCTGAAAAATCTAAACACCAAAATTAGTTATAACTAATGTTGCTTACGTTTGCTGGCATGAAATTTTACTCAAAAGGTGATTTGTGATTCGGTGTGATGGCAAACGCAATCATTTTTCGCTGAGAAGTTCATGTGAGGGTTTGAACGGCTTGCGCGCATGATTGGTATAAACACAAAGTTGAATAAGAAAAAACTCAGCAATCACAGAAAATGAAGACCGTCTTCGCGAGTCTCGTCTCAGTGAAGAAGTATCTCTGCGTCAATATCTATTAAACCATATTATGGACGGTTCAGATTACTTGTTTAGTTACGAACTTACAGGCCGTCAAAGAAAGGATCTCTGAAGGGACTTATTTCAGCTGTAGCAGGTTCCCGGTGGCCATAGTGAGCGAATCCGGATCTCCTGGAAGGTTTCTAAAACTATACATTGAGTGCCTTTCATTTAAGCTCAACAGAGTTGAAAATTGGTAAAAAAAATATATTTTTTTTCGATCTGTTTGAATTTTCAGGTCGAAGTAAGCCTATCACGATTTGTAACTTCTCTAGGGGTCATTCGAAACTTTTGTTTCCGCAAGAATGAAATTTTCCACAATAAATTAGTTGTCAAAAAATTCCAAATTGCTGGGTTGTTCACATAGGGAAAATACATTGATTTGAATTTCAAAATGGGTCGAAAAAAGCCCAAAGTCCTTACTTAGGTTAGGACATTGAAAGGTAGCTTTATTCTTTAGCACATAAAAACTGATTTTTTTAGTAAATTAGGCGCATAAATCATCATACAAGCTGGTAAACTTGCGTGCAAGTAGATTTAAATTGATAAATAATGCATTTTTAACTGCCAGTATTTTCTTGCGGAAATGCAGAGGACTTCTCGGCTTCCAAATAACACGTCAACATTTCCCTCACATCGGATGCAGCCAGAGCCGTTATTGCTTGTTTTGATTATATAATCACCAGTACTTACACATTGATTATATGCGGGCAGTCAATCATGCTCATGATGGATAATATTATGAAATTAATTCCGTTGAGCTTATAAAATATAATTTATTAACAAAATGCTATCACGACATGGAATTGCAGCTTGTCATTGACAATATTCGAACTGAATAACCGGAATTAAAAAATCTTCAATAACCTACTCGAAATAAGTGCATTAAATGGTTAAGCCGTTAAAAGGGCGTAACTCAAAATTAAATAGACCTTCTTCATATTCAACACTCCATACATAGATAACAATTAACTGAACAACTCAACGTTCAACTCAATTCTGATGTTATGTATCTTCTGATAATCATGGTAAATGAAACCCCGCTCAAATATTTCTGATTTCTATAGAATTGGTGGGCATATATAATAAAAAGGACGTAACTTCAAAGACAGGCCCAACGCCTTTTTTTTCAAATGTTGAAGATTTGAAGCTCAACTATAGAAAACGAAGATTTTTTCATATTACAATGGTCTTAGGTGCACCGTGGTTCTCCGAACGATGAAATACTTGATGGAAGAGATGGGACTGGATGCAGCTGTCCAGATCCTGGGGAAGATATCTTCTTCTTCTGGCTGCGCTCGTTTCGCGACGACCCATGAGAGAGGACCTTATTGTTGTGGAATTTTCCAATAAATATACAGAAACGGCGCGACTGAGGGGGCTGCGGAAAGGGGTGGTAATAAATTTAAATTGAATTTTCTTCGCTGGAAGCTTGCGAACGGTGAAGGACGACGATGCTGAACTGCAGCCGGTGAATTGGCTTGGAGATTGATGAGAATCTGAAATTAAGAATGCTGCAACGAATGGAACCACTTGCCGCTGCAAAACAAATTTTTTGATGCACTTTCAATTAAATTTGTTATGCAAATCGTTGCAAAATCAATTTATTTGTATGGATTAATGGCATTTTTGTCAACAACTTTAAACGCACTGAAGTAATTCCAACCCCTTAAAATCCTGTCCATCCAAAATATCTACAACCATCAAAATTGTATATTAACATCACATTTATGCTATAATAATAACAACCTACGCAGTTCCTGCCACGAATTTCCGGAAACACCCACTGCAGTGGTCCATTATTTGAAATGAAAGAGTAAATATTTAACCATTTAATTATCCATCCATGCAAGGGCATTGTCCCAACACCGGTAGTCATTTCTTCGGTTACTGCCAAGCAACACAATCGTAAATAAACTCGGCTGCATTATGCCCGTGAAGCAAAACCCCAACCTACCAACCAGCCAACCATCCGGGGAGCCATTTTAACCATAGAACCAAAATACGAACGTGCACTTCTGCGAAAATTTTCACCAATTCGCAGTTGATGATGGCAATATGCTGCCGCCCTATTATTGTCCCGGCGATAAAATGTGGATGCGAAAATGCAATTACGCTATCGATGCCTCGACGTTTCTATACGCACACAATTATAATCATTTCGATCGTAAAATGCAAAAAAACAAGGCACACAATACGATTCGGAGGATGCCATGCCACACTTCCGCACACCCAAAACAAGAACTAATACAAACATTGTAAAACATCGTTACAGAAAATATATATGATATTGATATACGCAACGATTATACGAACATTTGTAAGGGTTTACAATGGAGAATTGTACTAAAATACTTGCACTCCACATGGTTGGGTGTATGCGATTCCATTTTGGCGGAACTGGGGCCCAATTGAACCTGAACATATTCCTCTCATCAGCTTTCAACATACATAACAATTAGGTTTAATTCTTATGAATTTAATATGTCTTCCCGCGTGGACTCAGCCTCGGGAGTTGATCTCTTTCGACGGGTTAGCTCGCCAATGCAAACTGGATCGTGTGAATAAGTGTTGGTGTGAAGGCCCGAATTTATTTTTGGATAGCGAATGCGCTTTGGCTTTGGGCTCTGGCTTTGGCGCTGGCTGATGGCTCCGGTTTGGCTCGGACTTTGGGCTGGCTCTGGCTCGGGCTTGGGCTCTGGGCTCCGGCTTATGACTTTGGCTTTGGCTGCTGGTTTGGGCTTTTGGCTTTGGCTTTGGCCCCCCTGGGTTTTGGCTCATGGGCTCTGGCATTGTATGGTGAGTTGGCTCTGGGCTTTGGCCTCTGGATCTGGTTTTAACTCTGGCTCTGGTTTTGTCTCTGGCTCTGGCTTTGGCTCTGGCTTTGGCTCTGGCTTTGGCTCTTGCTCTAGCTTTGTCTCTGGCGCTGGATCTGGGCTCTGGTTTTGGCTCTGGCTTTGTCCCTGGCTTTGGCTCTGACTTTGGCACTGTCTTTGGCTCTGTTTGGCTCTGGCTCTAGCTTTGACTCTGGCTTTGTCTCTGGCTTTGGCTTTGTCTCTGGCTCTGGCTTTGGCTTTGGCTCTGGCTTTGGCTTTGGGCTCTGGGCTTTGACTCTGCCGAGCTCTCGAGCTGTTTTACAATCTCTCCATAAAGGAATGACGTCTTGCGCAATGTAGACTGGAAGTGACATTCTTCAAACGGAAGGTTCAAATGAGTGTTGATGTTAAAGTGCGATAAAAAAAATGTTCGAGCATAACGAAATAATGTATAATGGTCCCTTCAAAGGCAATGGAGTCCTAAAACTTTCGGCTGTGACAATATCTGAAAAAAAAAAACGGGTGTTTTATGGGCTTGAACGAAAAAAAAAACAAAACATTTGAAAATTTAGTAAACATGTGTTTCTAGCCTAAACTTAAGCGTGTGGTACTGAAAGTGAGACAAGGCTTTAGTGCCTTATTATGTGTTCTGTAAATAGAGTTCTAAAGGCTTGTCCCAATTTTAGTACCAAAAACTTAACTTTAGGCCAGAAACAAATATTTAAACAATTTTTCAATGTATTTCGTTCGTCTATACAAAAAAAACATTTTTCCGTTTTTTTTTAGATTTTGTTGCATATCTTGGTTTAAATAAGGCTATCCATGAGGACTTTCCGCGATAGACAGCTAAAAGTGTGCATGCAACCGAAGTGAAGGGGTAAACAAAACATGCGAGTGTTATCAGAGCTTTACTTTTTCTTTTGTAATCGAACGGTCACTCCAATCGCGAAACGTCAAAAACTCATGGTAAACAAAAAACCAGCTGATCGCAGCTGTCTCATGGATTGCCTTATTCAAATTTGGGGTGTACAATGATACCTCCATGAGTCGATGTTCCATGATTCGATATTGCCTTATGGAACCATACTAAAAGCAAAATTTCATGGTTACTATGATGGTCCCTAGAAGCAGCTTTCCAAAGGATTTGTTCCATGGCTCGATATTTCCATGAGTCGATGGTCCCTTCAATATCGACTCATGGAGGTTTCGCTGTATTTTGTTTGCCGTGTTCCATCAGAAATGTAAGATAGGAACAACCCCAGTGTTAAAAAGTTGAAACTCTTCGGTGTTTTCGATGACTAAGTTGACTAAGAGACCAAATTCATCCAGGAATTCCAGGTGAAATTTCCAGAACTATCATAAAAAACTTTTAGTGAAACTTCGAGATGAACTTCTATTGAAACTTTCGGAGTTACTTCTTGGAAACTTGAGGAGGAACATCTAGAGTAATTCTTAAGGAAGCTTGCGGACGAACCTTCAGAAAATATCTGCTTCCAGAGGAAGTTTAAGGGAAATTTCCGGAGTAATTCGTAGCGAAACTCAGAGGAATTTTCGAAGAAACATCTACAAGATCTTTCGGAGGTATTCCTCAGGGAACTCCTAGAGGAGCTTCCGGAGGAACTTACGGAGTGATTCTAAGAATAGCTTCCGGAGGAGTTCTAGAATGAACTTCTAGATGAACTACTAGTGGAACTTCCGGAGTAACTCCTTGTGGAACTTCTGGAAGAAAACATAGGGAAAATTCTGGGGTGACTCCGAGCGGAAATTCCGGAGAAACTCCTTACCGAACTTCCTGGGGAAATTAGCGGAGCAACTAGTAATAAAACTTGCGGAAGAACTATAAACAAAACTTACGGAAGTACTCTTAGAAGATCATCCGGAGGAACTCCTAGATGAACTTCCAAAAGACACGCTAATGAAACTCCCAGAAGAACTCCAAAACTGGAGAGGCTTCTAGAGGAACTCGATCCGGAACTTCTGAAAGAAATCCCAGAGGAACTTCCAGAAGAACTCCAAGAAAAACTTCCGGAAGACCTATCAGGAGAACTTTCGGGAGGGCTCCTAGTGCAACGTCCGGAGAGCCTTCAGGGAAACTTCTACAGAAGCTTCTGGAGGAGATTCTAGAGGAGCTCACAGAGGTACTTTTGGAAGAACTCCTAGTGGAATTTTCGAAGGAAATCGTGGTGGAACTTCTGGCAGTAGTCTTTGGGGAACTTCTGGGGGAGCTCTTTGTGAAACTTCCGGTGTAACTCCAGGGAAAATTTGCGGAGGAGCTTCTAGAGGATCTTCCGAAGGAAATTTGAAGAGCTTAGGGAGGAATATTTAGGGAAACTTGCGGAGGAACTTCTAATGGAACTCCAGAAGTGGAGTAATTTCTGGAGCAACTTCAGAAGTGGAGAAACTTCTGGAGGAATTCTGAACAGAACTTCAGAAATGAACTTTTATGAGAACTTCTGAAGAAAACGAGCTTTCCTAGAACAAATCCTAGCAAAACTTCCGGGGTATCTCGAAGGGAAAAATCCTGAGGAACTCCTACAGGAACTTCCGTAACTCCTACAAGAATTTTCGAAGAAACTCCTACAGGAATTTCCGGAAGAACTCGTACAGGAACTTCCGAAGGAAGTCTTACGGGAATTTCCAAAGGAACTCCTACAGGAACTTTCGTAGGGACTCCTACAGGAACTTCTGGAAGAACCCTTATAGGAGCTTCCGAAGGAAATACTACAGGAATTTCCGGAAGAGCTCCTACAGAAACTTTCGAAGAAAGTCCTACAGGAATTTCCAAAGGAACTCCTACAGGAACTTTCGGAGGAACTCTTACAGTAATTTCCGGAGGAACTCTTACAGAAACTTCCGTAAATCCTGCAGGAATTTCCGAAGGAACTCCTACAGGAACTTCTGGAGGAACTTCAATAAGAACTTCCGGAGGAACTCCTACAGGAACTCCTACAGCAACTTTCGAAGGACCTCCTTACAGAACTCTTACAGAAACTTCCGTAAATCCTGCAGGAATTTCCGAAGGAACTCCTACAGGAACTTCCGGAGGAACTTCAATAAGAACTTCCGAAAGAACTCTTACAGGAACTTCCGAAGGAACTACTACAGGAATTTCCGGAAGAATTCCTACAGGAACTTTCGAAGGAAGTCCTACTAGAATTTCCGAAGGAACTCCTACAGAAACTTCCGAAGCAACAGCAATAAGAACTTCCGGAGGAACTCCTACAGGGAATTCCTCAGGAACTCCTACAGCAACTTTCTTTCTTTGTCTCTGGCGCTGGATCTGGCTCTGGTTTTGGCTCTGGCTTTGGCACTGGTTTTGGCTCTGACTTTGGCACTGTCTTTGGCTCTGGTTTTGGCTCTGGCTTTGGCTTTGGCTCTGGCTTTGGCTCTGACTTTGGCACTGTCTTTGGCTCTGGTTTTGGCTCTGGCTCTGGCTCTGGCTTTGGCTTTGGCTTTGGCTTTGGCTCTGGCTCTAGCTTTGACTCTGGCTTTGTCTCTGGCTTTGGCTTTGTCTCTGGCGAATCTATGACAAAAGGTCGAAAGGACAAAAGGTCGAAAGACAAAAGGTCGAAAGGACAAAAGGTCGAAACTGATTTGCTTGGTGGGAAATTTTTCCTTCTTTGAAAAAAGATTTTCGACCTTTTGTCCCTTCTTTTTTGTTCTTCGACCTTTTGTCCTTTCGACCTTTTGTCTTTCGACCTTTGTCCATAAACCGTCTCTGGCTCTGGCTCTGGCTTTGTATGAGACTTTGGCTTCTGGCTTTGGCTTTGGCTCTGGCTTTGACTCTGGCTTTGGCTCTGGATCTGGTTTTAACTCTGGCTCTGGTTTTGTCTCTGGCTTCTGGCTTTGGCTCTGGCTTTGGCTCTGGCTCAGGCTTTTTCTCTGGCGCTGGATCTGGCTCTGGCTTTGGCTTTGGCTTTGGCTCTGGTTTTGGCTTTGGTTTTGGCTCAGGATTTGTCCCTGGCTTTGGCTCTGACTTTGGCACTGTCTTTGGCTCTGGTTTTGGCTCTGGCTCTGGCTTTGGCTCTGTTCTGGCTCTGGCTTTGTCTCTGGCTTTGTCTCTGGCTTTGGCTCTTGCTTTGGCTCTGGCTCTAGCTTTGGCTCTGGATTTGGCTCTGGCTTTGGCTCTGGCTTGGGCTCTGGCTTGAGCTCTAGCTTTGACTCTGGCTTTGTCTCTGGCTTTGGTTTTGGCTTTGTCTCTGGCTCTGGCTTTGGCTCTGGCTCTGGCTCTGACTCTGGCTTTGGCTCTGGCTCTGGCTTTGACTCTGGCTTTGGCTCTGGATCTGGTTTTTACTCTGGCTCTGGTTTCGTCTCTGGCTCTGGCTTTGGATCTGGCTTTGGCTCTGGCTTTGACTCTGGCTTTGACTTCTGGCTTTGGCTTTGGCTCCGGCTTTGGCTTTGGCTCCGGCTTTGGCTCTGGCTCTAGCTTTGGCTCTGGATTTGGCTCTGGCTTTGGCTCTGGCTTTGGCTCTGGCTTTGGCTCTGGCTTTGGCTCTGGCTTTGGCTCTGGATTTAGCTCTGGATTTGGCTCTGGCCTTGGCTCTGGCTTTAGCTCTAGCTTTTGACTCTGGCTTTGTCTCTGGCTTTTGGCTTTTGGCTTTGTCTCTGGCTCTGGCTTTGGCTCTGGCTCTGGCTTTGACTCTGGCTTTGGCTCTGGATCTGGTTTTTACTCTGGCTCTGGTTTCGTCTCTGGCTCTGGCTTTGGATCTGGCTTTGGCTCTGGCTTTGACTCGGGCTTTGACTCTGGCTTTGGCTTTGGCTCCGGCTTTGGCTTTGGCTCCGGCTTTGGCTCTGGCTCTAGCTTTGGCTCTGGATTTGGCTCTGGCTTTGGCTCTGGCTTTGGCTCTGGCTTTGGCTTTGGCTTTGGCTCTGGCTTTGGCTCTGGATTTAGCTCTGGATTTGGCTCTGGCCTTGGCTCTGGCTTTAGCTCTAGCTTTGACTCTGGCTTTGTCTCTGGCTTTGGCTTTGGCTTTGTCTCTGGCTCTGGCTTTGGCTCTGGCTCTGGCTCTGACTCTGGCTTTGGCTCTGGATCTGGTTTTTACTCTGGCTCTGGTTTCGTCTCTGGCTCTGGCTTTGGATCTGGCTTTGGCTCTGGCTTTGACTCTGGCTTTGACTCTGGCTTTGGCTTTGGCTCCGGCTTTGGCTTTGGCTCCGGCTTTGGCTCTGGCTCTAGCTTTGGCTCTGGATTTGGCTCTGGCTTTGGCTCTGGATTTGGCTCTGGCTTTGGCTCTGGCTTGGCTCTGGCTTTTGGCTCTGGCTTTAGCTCTGGCTTTGGCTCTGGCTTTGGCTTCTGGATTTAGCTCTGGATTTGGGATCTGGCTTTGGCTCTGGCTTTGACTCTGGCTTTGGCTTTGGCTCCGGCATTGGCTCTGGCTCTAGCTTTGGCTCTGGATTTGGCTCTGGCTTTGGCTCTGGCTTTGGCTCTGGCTTTGGCTCTGGCTTTGGCTCTGGCTTTGGCTCTGGCTTTGGCTCTGGATTTAGCTCTGGATTTGGCTCTGGCTTTGGCTCTGGCTCTGGCTCTAGCTTTGTCTTTGGCGCTGGATCTGGCTCTGGGTTTGGCTCTTGTTTTGGCTTCGGGCTTTGGTCTCTGGCTTTGGCTCTGACTTTGGCACTGTCTTTGGCTCTGGTTTGGCCCTGGCTCTGGCTTTGTCTCTGGCTTTGGCTCTGGCTCTGTCTATGGCTTTGGCTTTGGCTCGGCTTGACTCTGGCTCTGACTTTGTCTCTGGCTTTGGCTCTGACTTTGGCACTGTCTTTGGCTCTGGTTTTTGCTCTGGCTCTGGCTTTGTCTCTGGCTTTGGCTCTGGCTTTGTTCTCTAGCTCTGGCACTGTCTTTGGCTTTCTCTTCTGGCTTTGCTCTGGCTTAAGCTTTGGCTTTGTTTCTGGCTCTGGCTTTGGCTGTGGCTCTGGCTTTGTCTCTGGCTTTGGCTTTTGGCTTTTGGGTTTGCGATCTGGATTACGATTTGGACTCCGTTTTGGATTTGCATTGCGATTGAGCGATTGTTATTTGAATGGGATCTTCATTAGTTTATTAAATTTCATTCTCCACTAAAGTGGGATGCAGCAAATGTTTCGCAGCTGCTTCCAGTAATTATTACGATTATCTATCGCTCCTCAAGGATTATGGCATGAATATACTTCCGAACTCATGCGAGCGGAACCATATCCTTTCAACGACAAAAACTCACGCTTGGAAACTTTCGAATGCACTGAAAACGAGATAATTTTTGCCTCTCTACACTTACACAGAAAGTGTGCTAACCGGAGCGCAAATATACCCGTTGCATTCCGTACATACATATATGGGAATATTTCAAGTGCACGATTGTGGTGCCGGGACCGGTTCCTTCCTTCCTGTTTCTGCAGCCGACACGTTGAGTCAAATGCATTTAGGGTGGGTGTAACAGCATTCGCCATCCTGAGGAAGAACATGTTTGATAAATCAGTCAAAAGATTGTCCATGTGTTAAAAGAAAAAGCTTTCAATACATTGATTTCCAGGAAAAATATAAAAAATTGTCACAAACTTTGTAAGTTGGTATATTATTTAAAAGTGATTCAAGCGTATTTGTGTCGTAAAATAGTTTATAATTCAGGAATCTATGACAAAAGGTCGAAAGAACTGAAGGTCGAATGACAAAAGTTCGAAAAAACAAAAAGGTCGATGAACAAAACTGAAGGAACAAAAGGAAGGAAAATTTTCCCACCAAGCAAACCATCCTCGATCTTTAGTCCTTTCGACGTTTTGTCTTTCGACCTTTTGTCCATAAACTATAATTCAGGGTGGTGAATACTGATACTATGGCCAATACCGGTACATCCACCCTATGCCACGCTGACAGGATGAGGAATTCTGCAGTGAATGTGCCACTCAGCATGGCAAAGCAAATGTGTGCTCTCTCTCTCACGGAATGAGGGGATGAGGGGATGAGTTTCGCTTCTTTTGTGCCAAAGTTTCAATTGGACTATCCGAATGCGAAAGGCTGTGTGGCTTTATTGATTTCACCATTACATTTTGGGTTTTGACGTGCCTTTAACAAATAATTTTGCGGGTCCATCAAAACGATGCGAAAGGTCAAATATGATACTTTAATGATCAAATTAAGATATATTTCCGCCAAATATACCAGATTCATTGTATACCATCCACCACTTTATCGTATATTCGTTGTAATCAAAGATGGTGTTCTTGGCTCTGAATATAATTTTTGAATTTCTATAACGTTTTGCTAGAACTCTATAGTTTTCCTAAGGAATCAGCTAGCTCATTTGTACTCTAGAGTTTCAAAGCTAAATCGTTTTCTGTTGTTTCGTTTCCGGTCTTGTCCCTATCTTCTCATAAGAAAAAAAAACATACATCACAATAGACGTTCAACCATTTCTCCTGTCGTAATCCGATCATTTGTCATAAACCCGTGCCACTGAATATCGGATTCGTATTTATCATCCCCAAACCACAAAAAAACACAAATCACACGCTTCCTTGCTCTGATTGTTCCGGTTTAACCTCCTTCTACCAGTAGTGTCCCAAAAATCGGATTTTCTCATTCCAAAAACCTACCAAGCTCACACTATAGACAAACGTACAGTCTGCTCGGATGATGCATTTCCCCTTTCGGTCCAGTCCGTTGTCGAAAGTTAGATTTAAGATTGCCAGAGGGGAGCAATCGATCCATGTCGAGCCCAGCCCCCGTTCCAACGTGGCACCCCCCCTCCCGCATTGTCATTCCGTATTTCGACCTGGGTCCCCCACATGAACAGTTACATGTTCGTCCAGCAGGACAAGAGAGCCCATGGCCAATGTTCACCTAATTGGAAAACTATGGTAATCCGCTTACTGATTTGTATGAATCACAATCTCTGCTGCCGATTTTGGAAAGGGGAAAAGGAAGACGGGGCAGGGCTACGGAAATCCATTTATTACATCACAATGATTGTATTTTTTATGCAAAAGTTAGTACCGTCAAACGGGGCTTCTTTTGACATTATTTCCATATTCTTTAACTTTGAGGATTTGTAACTCTTTAGAATTATGGATAGATGTTGATAATTTTGCCTATATTTAAGTTGTATATGTACGTAACAAATGTGCAAAAATATGAGGCAAATCCATCAAGAAATAACAAAAATGCTTGAATAGCGAAAAAAGTGTGTCCTTCAAGACAAAAAAGGGGCTACTTTGGACATTTTCACAATTTGCTAATGAAATGATTTTTCCTTATAACTTTCAAACTAATTCAATAGATTGTCGTCCACTGTGATGTTATGGAACGTTTTTCATTGATAAACTTAATGTAGAAAATTGCAAAGCTAGAATCAATCACACATATATAACAAATTTCAACGAAACATGCCATTCACTATTCTCAGTTTGCAGTATGAAACATAATTTTTTCAACTTCCTCTTAAATGGAACTATCAGTTACGAACGCTCGATTTTCAAGTTGACCATAAACGAACGACGTAACTACTAGGTACTGCGATGATAAATGAGTTATGTACAAAAACTCTTTTTTTCTATTCTTACTGTTATATGAACGATATGTTGAAGGATACATTAATACCGGTAACTAATTTAATACCATAAGTAATTTTCATTAAAAACGCAATCTATGAAGTAAAGTTTAGCAAGATTCGTAAAGATGTAAGTTTGCTTTTGTAATATGCTTTTAGCTTCTTAGCAGTTTAGAGCTGGCTTAAGAGTAGTTTAATTTAGGCACTTGAAGGATGCAAACTGTTCTGTACTACAAATTCATGTAAAGTATGACGAACAATAGTTTTTTAGAGATTATGTTGTGAATTTGACATTGGTACGTATCGAAATATATGTGTTTTATGTCTATTCACTTCTGCAAACATTTATTTTATTTTTTTTATGTTTGTAAAATACACAAGCCAAACATTATAATAAAATAAAAGTCGCAAAAATAAGAACCTTTGATCAATTATTTTAATAAAACAACAATTTTAAGCAAAACAAATCACAAGATTTTCATGAAACATGACGATTCGATAGTTTTGTGATACTCCCAATAAGTTTCCAAGACATGCGTAAGATTCAAACAATGTTTGTATAGCCAATGTTTTAAACCTTGTGAATATTTATTCGGGCTTTTTTGAAATGTTTCTTGTTTATCCTGTTATTGTAGATGTTGTTCCAAGAAAAAATCATGCTAGTGGTAGAGCATATATTGGTTAATAAAAGTGCTGAAGACACAAAATTGCTCAGATTAATATTACGCTGCTAATAAATACAAAAGGTGAGTGTTCCAAAGTAGCCCCTGGAATCAAAAGTAGCCCCGTCCGACGGTATCAGTATCAGTATTGAGCTCATGAATCATGACCCTGGGTTAGTCGAGTACTACAGAAAAACGTAATTGAAATTTATGTAGTAACACAAAATTATTGCTTAAAACTGTTTTTGGCATTTCTACGACATACATGTGTAGTCAATTTTCCATTGGTTTCCTATTAATTTAAGTTTAAGTTAACATCAAAAAAGATGAATTATAGGTCATTCAAGATGTATAGTCAAGTCACCCTTACTCGATATTTCGTATACATTACTGAAACATACAAAGCATATTAAAAGTTGGTTTTCATGGGCTAACTCGATGGTCCCTTGGATCGCATTTGAATTGGTGGTGCTATCTGTAACTCGATACTTCCCTAACTCGATGTCCCTTCAATATCGAGTTCTGATAATTCTAATAACTCTGTTGAACAGTTGTTTGTCTTTGAATGCACCTATAGTTTTCCATACAATCGGAAGTCGATTTTCGGTTCTGAGGCTCCTTTGATAATGGGCAGGTAAACACATGGAAATCCATAATCAACCACTGTTTGACATCATCTCTTTTGGAACTTGATTGAAGAATGTTACTAGAGAATCTGGGTTTAATTTTTTGCCTTGAAAAGGGGAATTTATGGGAAAAAATTCACCTACATATGTCTTTTCAGTTCAGTATCAAACATCATTTTTGACAAGTCTTAAAAAAAAAATTATAAAATTATATCTTTGAATTACTATCAATTGATTCTCATATTAAAACAATGAATTCAACATAAATCAATCAGTGCGCATCGTACCTTCGTGCTGTGCGTACACGAATTCTCTCTGCTCTTGGAAGTTTTCTTAAAAACTACCTAAAGCACATAAAAACAGTACTTTTCAGTGCTACAAAAACAGTACTTTCAGTGCTAAATTAAAAACGGTACTTTTCAAGTACTTCTAAAACAGTACTTTTCAGTACTATTTTTCTACTATTGATCCCTTTACGATCCTTGTTTGGACCCGTGCCTTCGATTTTTCGTTGGACCCGTTGGCGAAAGCTAGCGGTGTAATCCTTCTTGGACACCGTCTGGGAAAAAAACCTTTTCGAAGGTCACGTCTTCTTTCGTTTATTAATTAAACATCGGTATCAACAACAAACAAAAGGAAGGGTGAATCTCTGAATTCACTACTTCCTTCCAAAAAAGTGGGGTTTTTAAAACTGTCACTAAACGTGGCAAGAATGGAAGAAAGAACGCTTCCCCGGAATGTGAAGTTTTCTTCCAAGGGTGAAATGAATAATTGTATCGAAATGAGCAATCAGTTCGATGCTCTAGACAAATTTTCCGAACATCATATCGAAGCAGCCTCTAGCCCAGGCTCTTGATTCAAGTGAGGAAGCAAGAGTGCCGCTATCGTGGTCAGTTGTTCCGAATTTGGGGGATTTAGGCAGGAGATCTTGAACCAGTCTTCTAAGATCATCTTTCTACTCTGAGATTTGAACAAGCATGCTTTGAATTCATCTCAATTTTCAGGATCGTTTTGAATCCTGATTTTCCAATCTCAGTGTGCGGGATTTATTCTGGGATTCAATCCCAGGATGAAATCCTTATGAATGAATTGTCATTCTGTTTCACCTAAATTGGGAATTTGAAAACGTGAAAACATTTTTGTAAAAGAGAGCATGTTTGGTCGTCTACTGGTGATTATAGGGTTTCCTTTCAATAATGATAAATTATTCTCCACAGGTACGAGATTGGAGCAGATAAAATCTGATCAAGGATGGATTTAGCCTATGATTCCATCTTGTCGTCCTCCTGATGGACTACCGCTGTTGGAGAAGATCAAATGTGGTAACCAATGAATTTTATAAACGAACTGCCCAAAGGCAATAACCTGTTTATAAGTGATTGTTGAGAATTTTACCAGTGAAATATAGTGAAGTTGGATTGAATTGCCTAGATTTTCTAAAACTAACTTGGGGCCATACGCACCAACTTGTGACGTAGTTGGGAACAAAACCTTCCAACAACGCACAATTGCAAACACAATCGATGCAGCCCATCCAAATATATGAATGAAGCGCATTTGCTCGGGACTTATTGCATTTTATTCAGTTTTCGGCGAGCTTCGCCCCTTGGCTCCTAAGCTTAGCCTTATTCATAATGATGAAGAGGATGGGTGGGTGCCTGTAACAATGATAAAAGTCACAGGAATTAAAGAACATTCAATAAAAATCGTAGGAAGTGGATGTTCAAAATAGGCATTTTTAATGTGATGAAACATGTGAATGTCCCCGTTGATTCGAACTTTAGCCTCAAAATGATTTT
The DNA here is from genome assembly GCF_002204515.2 of Aedes aegypti. Classification (NCBI taxonomy): domain Eukaryota; kingdom Metazoa; phylum Arthropoda; class Insecta; order Diptera; family Culicidae; genus Aedes; species Aedes aegypti. Next base: position 20,596 of record NW_018736047.1, read on the forward strand.
CAAACAAGTATTTCTCAAAACCTTTCAGTATAGGCCTAGCTTAGCCCACATGTATAAAAAATATGAATACTTTATTTTCTTTTTTTTCATGTATGTTCGACAAAAATTTACAATTTTCTCGTCTAAAACAAAACGCTATAAACTTTCTCGAATCTCTATAGATTTGGAATTTTGGAATATAAGTTTCCATTCATTGATAGCATCCGAACCACCATCACATTTATATGTAACATTTATTCAGTATGAGCTAGAAATCTTGAAGAGAAACCAATGCTTCACTTCACTCTACGAGCCTGCTATTTCTAGTTTCTGAAATAATCCTTAATCGAAAGTTTAGTTAGCCAAGGGAAGAAATTGATAAAATCAATATTAATTTTACACATATTTTTCGTTTATTTATAATAATCACATTTATCACGCACTTAATTAAAATCTGTAAACTGGTGAAGGTATAATTCTTGTTCATTTCTCTTGCTGCTGCATTCTCTAATAACGGTTGTAGCTCGTGTGATTGCAACCTGCTCCGCAAATACGAATCTCTTTGCTTCATATTCATTGTAATAGCGACATTCATGTGGATTGATGAAACAAAATTTCCTGTAAAAATAGATGAAAGCTAGCAACTCTGATCACGAAAGACATAAAACACTTCACCGAACACAAATCAATTCCTTAAGACAGTCCCGGCAGTAATGTAAAACTTGTGATCACCGAAACTATACGGTAGTGATCCTTTGAGGACAAATACAAACGGGTCAAAAGCACCCCGTGTATTCTGTCAAAGACAAATTTTCACCAATGTTTGAAGAATTATCAAGGGTAACTCGATTTATTTAAATAATCCCTGTTACTCAAAGATTGAATCCTGGGATTAAATCCTCTCATACAAGACGGATGATTCAATGCATGCCTGGATTGGAATATAACAGCGCACGCAATCGATCTTGATCTGTGAGTTTTAAATCACAGCAGCTCTTGGAGTGAGATTTTTTGAAGACTGTGAGTAACTAATTGGCTACAAAGATGACTAGAGTCGGTTTAGACCAAGTCAATCGTAGATGGATTTCTAGAAGAGGAAAAACGTAGGGCTATCAGGTTATTGAATTGAGAAATATCTGAAGAGCACTCATCAAATAATTCTGCGTTGGAATTACTTTGAGAATTATTCCATGACCGATGTTTGGCATTAAAGTCACCAAATTTTGACTTATTGCGAGTCAATTTTCGCAAGCCAGTTTGAAGCAAATTAACTTGCTGTCCAGAGCATTGAAAGGCAAATAGGCAGCTATGAAGTATATTTACCAAACTGTGTTTCAACAGAAACACCTAAAGTTTCAAAACTTTAGTTTCAAATGACGAAAACAGTTGATATTTTATACGCCTATGAATGATGATTGCAACTCCCCACATGCCCATCAAGTCGATCATTACGATAAACAAAAAAGTTAGGATCTTTTTTTAGTTTGGATCCAAGTTTTAAATAAGTTCGGTAATAACTGCTATATGCAGTTATTAGCTGTAAGAATTAAACAGCGTCTCTTTAATTCAGAGAACGAGCATTCCAATTTAAAATATTTAAATTATTATTTGGATCCATTAGAAAACGTAATCCAATAACAATTTGATTTGTAAATTTTAAACCAACTTGGACTGCTTCAGTCACAGTGGTGGCTTTGAACATTGCATCATCATTAGATTCAATTGTTCAGTAAGAAATTAAAATCAGAGGCAGACATATCATCTGATGATTTCCATTGGAATTTTCGGTAGACGAAGAAGCGGGGTAGGAGTTACCTGTGGCGTAGAGTTTTTTTCCATTTGATTTGAAACAAGTAGAATGGGTACTCATGGAACGAATAGGGCAAGAGTTCAAATTACCTGCTACGATATCGGCAAAGGATTTACGTGGTAGATACATTCGAAATTGAAAGATTCGAACGGCTACCCGACGGATTAAAATTTGTTTGTGAATGAGCATGATTATGATCTGCCTGGTGGGTATGATTCCTAATCAAGCGATCGTAACTGAAAATGAGCATTGTTCGATACTCTACAGGCAATTCCGGAAACGATCGTTATCTTAACGATATTATCCTTCATGCTGCTTGGCACGAGCCTCAACGACTCTTTTGCGTGAAGGGCATTCCAAAGTTAGCTTTGTGAGGGCCCTTGTAATTGGCGCATAAGAACTTTCTGTATCTTCTTTCACAGGACAGTCGTCCTTAGCGTGAGAAGAACCTTCGCAAATCATGCATTTAGCATCCATGCGACAATTTTTTGTACCATGACCCACTTTTGCACCGACGGCACTGAGTGGGGTTCTGGTAATTTCATCCAGGTTTCTGGAAATGTACCCACGTCACACGGACATCGAACATAAGTTTAGCTTTTCTTAAGCTTTAATATTATTTAGTTCTTTTTTGTTGAAGTGAACTAAAATATTCTTGAGAAAGCCCTTTCCGAAAATGCCAGATTGGGTTCTTCTTTCATAATGATTACTTGAACTGGGGAAAATCCAAGTAAATCATTTATTCTATTTTTGATCTCTTCAGGTGATTTATAGTCACTTGAGAGACCTTTCAAGACAACTTTGAACAAACGTTCAGTTTTGTCGTCATAAGTAAAAAATTGTGCTTCTTCTCTTCAAGATGTCTGAGAAGAAGTTCACGATCTTTAAGAGTTTCTGGCAAAACGCGACAGTCTCCTTTCTTTGCGATTTGGAAGGAAACCTTGATTCTCCTAATGGAGTTCAAGACAGTCTTCAAAAAATCTCACTCCAAGAGCTGCTGTGATTTAAAACCACAGATCAAGATCGATTGCGTGCGCTTGTTATATTCCAATCCAGGCATGCATTGAATCCGTCTTGTATGAGAGGATTTAATCCCAGGATTCATCTTTGAGTAACAGGGATTTTTAAATAAATCGAGTTACCCTTGATAATTCTTTAAACTTGGTGAAAATTTGTCTTTGACAGAATACACGGGGTGCTTTTGACCCGTTTGTATTTGTCCTCAAAGGATCACTACCGTATAGTTTCGGTGATCACAGTTTTACATTACTGCCGGACTGTCTTAAGGAATTGATTTGTGTTCGGTGAAGTGTTTTATGTCTTTCGTGATCAGAGTTGCTAGCTTTCATCTATTTTTTACAGGAATTTTGTTTCATCAATCCACATGAATGTCGCTATTACAATGAATATGAAGCAAAGAGATTCGTATTTGCGGAGCAGGTTGCAATCACACGAGCTACAACCGTTATTAGAGAATGCAGCAGCAGAGAAATGAACAAGAATTATACTTCACCAGTTTACAGATTTTAATTAATGCGTGATAAATGTGATTATTATAAATAAACGAAAAATATGTGTAAAATTATATTGATTTTACATTTTTTCCCTTGGCTAACTAAACTTTCGATTAAGGATATTTTCAGAAACTGAAATAGCAGGCTCGTAGAGTGAAGTGAAGCATTGGTTTCTCTTCAAGATTTCTAGCTCATACTGAATAATGTTACATATAAATGTGATGGTGTTCGGATGCTATCAATGAATGGAACTTATATTCCAAAATTCAAAATCTATAGAGATTCGAGAAGTTATTAGCGTTTTGTTTTTAGCGAGAAAATTGTAATTTTTTTGTCGAACATACATGAAAAAAAAGAAAATAAAGTATTCATATATTTTTTATACATGTGGGTAAGCTAGGCCTATACTGAAGGTTTGAGAAATACTTGTTTGAAATCATTGAGGCTAAAGTTCGAATCAACGGGGCACATTCACATGTTTCATCACATTAAAAATGCCTATTTTGAACATCCACTTCCTACGATTTTTATTGAATGTTCTTTAATTCCTGTGACTTTTATCATTGTTACAGCACCACCCATCCTCTTCATCATTATGAATAAGGCCTAAGCTAGGAGCCAAGGGGCGAAGCTCGCCGAACTGAATAAAATGCAATAAGTCCGAGCAATGCGCTTCATTTCATATATTTTGGATGGGCTGCATCGATTGTGTTTGCAATTGTGCGTTGTTGGAAGGTTTTGTTCCAACTACGTCACAAGTTGGTGCGTATGGCCCAAGTTAGTTTTAGAAATCTAGGCAATTCAATCCAACTCACTATATTTCACTGGTAAATTCTCAACAATCACTTATAAACAGGTTATTGCCTTTGGGCATTCGTTTATAAAATTCATTGGTTACCAATTTGATCTTCTCCAACAGCGGTAGTCCATCAGGACGACAAGAATGGAATCATAGGCTAATCCATCCTTGATCAGATTTTATCTGCTCCATCTCGTACCTGTGGAGAATAATTTATCATTATTGAAAGGAACCCATAATCATCAGTAGACGACCAAACATGCTCTCTTTTACAAAAATGTTTTCACGTTTCAAATTCCCAATTTAGGTGAAACAGAATGACAATTCATCATAAGGATTTCATCCTGGGATTGATCCAGAATAAATCCGCACACTGAGATTGGAAAATCAGGATTCAAAACGATCTGAAAATTGAGATGAATTCAAAGCATGCTTGTTCAAATCTCAGAGTAGAAAGATGATCTTAGAAGACTGAGTTACTCATGCTGATTTTGATTCTGATCATGTCCCTGTTACATTTCAATATCGCATGAACGATTCTCATCTATACTCCACTTTCAATTATTTACGAGCCGACTGGAATATATATGAAACGTATGTTGACTCTATCTTGATGTTAACTTTTTAGAAACTAAAATTGAACGAGCCGGGGACTCTGTATGTGCGGGATCGAAGGTTTTACTTCCCGTTCGAACTTCGAACGGAGCACAGGAACGTAGATACCAATTAGCACCTCTTGATTGTTCACGATGAATCTTCTCATTCTTAACCGAAGGTAGAATGATATCACTTTCACTCGATCAAAGATTCGATCGTTTAGATCGCCAACGCACACCGAATGCAATATCACAAACCGACACGTAATTGAGTTAAATGATTATATTGCCCCTTGGCCACTACCGCAAATATCTTTCGGATCGATCAACGAAATTCTATCTTTGCCCAGTTTGTTGCACCACTTTATTACACGGCTACTCAATGGACGAGATCAGACGGGTAGGTAGTAAAAACGACCGACAGAGCTACCATTTGAACGCTACCGAGATGTATTTCTAACTAAAACTGCTTTCGATAAACGATAGCTGGTCAGCAGCAGTTTGACCAGTGCTGAGTATTTCAACCTTGCTCTCGCGAGCATATAATATTAAATTAGACTGGTTCAAGTTCATTGCGGGTTAGTCTGATTTCAATTCAATTATCTTAAAATTAGGGTTAATTTTATGTACAATATTTACAGACATAATTCAATTTCTTGAAACCATGGTCGGTGGATACCGATCAAAAATTGATATTGACAATTCTCTTGAAACTTTAACAAATTCCATTGTTGAAGCCAGGAGTATTGCAATTCCAAAATGTGAAGTCAAATTTGAATTCGTGATTATAGACGATGATCTTAAACTCTTGATCCGTCTTAAAAACGTGAGGAGAAGGCAATTTCAGCGCACTCGTGATCCTGCTATGAAAATTATATGGCAGGATTTGCAGAAAGAAATCAAGAAACGTTGTGCAGATTTAAGAACAAAAATTTTGAAAATAAAATTTCTCAATTGGACCCTGGAAATTATCTAAAATCTTGAAAAAAAAAAAAAAAATGCCAATACCGGCATTGAAAGAGGAAAACAAATTATTACTAACTAATTGCGAAAAAGCTCAAAAACTTGCTATGCAGTTTGAAAGTGCGCTCAATTTTTATTAAGGACTTACTAGTCCAATTGAAAATCAAGTTACTCAGGAGTTCGAAAATATTTTCAATCAAGAGAACGTTTTCGAAAATGCCTGGGAGACTGATTTGGAAGAAGTGAGAACTATTATTAAAAAATTAAAAAATATGAAAGCTCCTGGCGATGATGGAATTTTCTACATCCTCATCAAGAAACTTCCAGAAAGTAGCTTATCATTTTTAGTTGATATATTTAACAAATGTTTTCAATTAGCATATTTTCATGACAAATGGAAAAATGCTAAGGTTGTTCCAATTTTAAAACCAGACAAAAATCCTGCAGAAGCTTCTAGCTATCGTCCAATCAGTTTGCTTTCCTCCATCAGTAAACTTTTTGAAAAGGTTATTTTGAACAGAATGATGGCCCACATCAACGAAAATTCAATTTTTGCCAATGAACAGTTCGGATTCCGCCATGGACATTCGACCACTCATCAACTTTTACGTGTAACAAATTTGATCCGTTCCAACAAATCTGAAGGCTATTCTACTGGTCTTGCTCTTCTAGACATAGAAAAAGCATTCGACAGTGTTTGGCATGAAGGTTTGATTGTAAAATTAAAAAACTTTAATTTTCCAACATACATTGTTAGAATAATTCAAAATTATCTGTCAAATCGTACACTTCAGGTTAATTATCAGAACTCCAGATCTGAAAGACTTCCTGTAAGAGCTGGTGTTCCTCAAGGCAGCCTTTTGGGACCAATATTATACAATATTTTCACATCTGACTTACTGAGTTACCTCAGGGATGTCAAAAATTCCTGTTTGCGGATGACACAGGCCTCTCCACCAAAGGACGAAGCTTGCGTGTCATCTGTAGTCGATTGCAAAAAAGTTGGATATATTTTTTCTTCATACTTGCAGAAATGGAAGATTTCTCCTAATGCTTCCAAAACTCAACTAATAATATTCCCACATAAACCAAAAGCTCTTTATTTAAAACCTTCAAGTAGACATGTTGTCACGATGAGAGGGGTTCCTATAAATTGGTCAGATGAAGTTAAGTATCTAGGGCTCATGCTAGATAAGAATTTAACTTTCAAAAATCACATTGAGGGCATTCAAGCCAAATGTAATAAATATGTAAAATGTCTCTATCCCCTTATTAATAGAAAATCAAAACTTTGTCTTAAGAACAAGCTTTTGATATTCAAACAAATTTTCAGGCCAGCCATGTTGTATGCTGTACCAATATGGACTAGCTGTTGTAATACCAGGAAGAAAGCTCTGCAGGGAATTCAAAATAAAATTTTGAAAGTGATTCTGAAGCTTCCTCCCTGGTATAGTACCAATGAGTTACATAGAAAATCCAATGTTGAAACATTGGAACAAATGTCAAATAAAATAATTAATAATTTCAGGCAAAAATCGTTAAAATTTCTATTGCCACGATTAATGCTTATATGTTTAGGTTAAGTTAGGTTAAGTATATTCAAAGCGTTTATGTAATATGTTGTTAACAAAATGTTAATAAAATCTTAGATTTGTTTTACCAAATTAGGATGATAGTGTTGTCTAATAACACAGAACACCTAGATATAATAAATAATGAATGTAATGTTTGGAATGATACTAATAAAGAAATTAAAAAAAAAAAAAAAAACGTTACACTACGACCTCTTTTTAAGACCGTTATCGGAGGGTCGTAAAACAAATTGGTCGTAAAAATATCAAGGTACAGCTTTTAACGCTTGCTTTAAAACTGCAGGAGGTGATTCAATTTTGACATTTCTTGCCTACAGATTTTATGGTTTGATCTGAGTAAGCTGTGATTTCAGATTGTCACACACGGTTATCAATGGCTTTTAGAGCGAGATCACAAGTCATACGACATTTGTTGGCTCAGCTGTTCTGAATTTTAGATATCGACTAGAAATCTATGCAGATTATCTGTAACGTGAGAAGTGATACGAGACGTTCATAGATTTTCCCTCGTCCATGTCGACGCCATTAATGTCCAGCATCATACATACATCACACATTATTCTTAAACATTCGAAACATTCATAAATGAGTGGCTTTGTTCAACCTTTGTGGGGCGACATGTTTAGGAAATGGGTCATAGGAAATTTACACGTTCTGTCGGTACGATTTGATGAGAATTCAAAATA
>NW_018736048.1:0-25989 GCF_002204515.2 Aedes aegypti
GAAACATACAAAGTCATTCGATTGTTTACAAATTTGACGTTGCGTATTATGGACCCTCCATTTGATTCCCATGTAATCCGGCTCGCTGCCGACGAGCCTATTATGGACCCACCTGGAAATGCGTATTATGGACCCTCTTGGGTGGTTTCATTTACAAAACTGTTCAAATATCTGTATTTATGCGTCTCAAACCAAATATTTTACCTGAAACTGCTGACTAACAATGTAATCGAGGTTCCCCCGGTGGATTTTTATAGGAATAAAGTTGCTTTGAGTGTTAATTTTATGTTTTTCTGTAGGGGGTCCATAATACGCAAAGGGTCCATAACCGGCATCGACTCCCTAGTTGATACTGCTCGCTTTTTTATATTTATTTTCAGATAACCAATCCTTTGTACCACTCGGAGTTTAAGTTGTTTTAACTCAAGTTACTTGGATATACGATGACCCTATGATGACTCCAACGGCTCCGATATGGATCATTTCCGGATGAGCCTTTAGTATTTAAGAATTATTTTTGTAATGTTGTTTGAAAAGGTAAAGAGGTTTTGTGCCTTTTTGAGAAAGATTTCCAAAAAGAAATCACTCAAAGGGGTTTTTCCCTCTTTCAAAATTCAAGTTAAAATAAAAGATAATAATAATAAATGCTGTGTGCCTCCCCTACGCAAGGATCATGACCCCCCTAGGTCTAATGTCTATATACCTGTGAATGACTACTATTTTCAAAGAATATGAGAAAGATAATTGAAAACATTGTATATGAACTAATATTAAATTATAATTCGGTCATATTTATTATTTACATACCTTAGTCAATGTTGCATCAATGAGCAACAAACGATGGTTTTCGAAATCCGATATTATCACATCGCCTTGCGGTGTGAAACAAGCTCCGCGGGGTGTTGTCAGTCCTTTCAAGTATCGGCTATGATTCACCCCATCGAAACTGAAGCGAGATATGAACTGACCCTCCGAGTTGAACAATTGAATCCGATGATTGCGAGAATCGGTAACCAAAATCTCGCCTTTGATATTGACAGCTACATCCCAAGGATACTGGAACTGGCCGCAGTCTTTGCCATAGCTTCCAAACTTAAGCAAAAACAGCCCATTAGTAGAAAAGACCTGAACACGGTGATTGTCCTTATCGACTACTATAATCCGATTTTGACCGTCGGTGCAGATTCCCGCAGGAAGATCGAATTGGCCGTTGGCAGTTCCCTTAGATCCGAACTTCAGCTTGAAAGTACCGTCCGGGTAAAACACTTGTACTCTATTATTGCGGCGATCTGCCACCAAAACATGTCCATCTTTGTCAACAGCAATTCCCCACGGTCTAGAAACTTGGCCATCCTCGTGTCCATCAAACCCGAAGGTTGTACTAGGGCCAACAGCCGGTTTAGCCGAAACATGAGAAGTACACCCAGGAATGCATTGTCCTAATACTGGCATGCCTGGAATCGGTCCGATGCCGATAGATGTTGGAGACGTCCCCAGTACGGTTTTCGAAGAAGGAATTTGATCCCACGAGGACGAGGAACTGAGCCGTTGGGCAGGGGTTGAACTACGAACTATAGGACGGCGAGTCAATATGTTGCCACTTGGTGGTTGAATGCATACATTTGATCCATTTGAAAACGAGTTGCTCCTTTGCCCAACAAGAAGTACGTCACCTTGCATACGGATGTCTTGCAGGAGTTCAAAATTAGGCGCTACGAACGTGATGAACTCCTCTTTTGGTTGCAAATTCTTATACATCGCGGCAAATTGTTCCATTTGGTTTTCTCCGGCAGTCAAGGTTTTTGCAATGTCCATATTGTTCATTGTGGCTACGGAGTCTAGTGCTTTTGTAAGCATATCTGATGTTTGTGAGAGTCCAGATAGCGCTGCTCGCAATCCTGCCATTTGATCGGAGAGTGATGTGAGTTTTTGTTGCCGAAATTTGTCAACACGTTCTAACAAAGTACGTTCGCGATCTTCGGCGGCTAAAATGAAATGTCGCATAGCCTTTCGGATTCTTGCTGAAGCCTCCATTGCATCTCTTTCAACTGCTTGTGAATATGTAACGGCCCGATCAATGCTAGCCTTAATGTATTTGGTTCCTAGCTTACCGCTCTCGATTATTGATAGAATCTTTTCGGATGCCCCTTGCGATACATTAGCTACCGGAATGCAGGAGTGATCCTTATGATCCCATAGGGTACACTCCTGGCAAACAATTTTTTTGCATGATTCGCATAAATAGCGCAGCACCTCGCCATGTACATCGCAATGCGGTTGATTAGCTAGAGGAATACTTTGTGCTCCAGCAGCCGATCCAATCGGTGAGATCGTGTGTATTGAGATAACACAGTGATCTTTAGCGAATGTGTTCTTGCTATGTCCATGTGTACAGTCTTCACATAGGACATCATTGCAATCTAGGCAACGACTGATTGCATGTGTGTCACAGCGACCACAAACAGCTCCCAAAGATGATGCGCAGTGCGAGCTTCCGTTCGATGAGTTCGTCTGCGGCGAAGTACTTGGGGTCATGTGAGTACCTATTGCACCTAAAATATCATTGGTCGGGGCGCTTCCGCTGGATGTCCCTATTGCGCCTAGTACGTTGGAAAACAGTACATCATCCGTTAGGTTCAAGCTGTCCCTTTCCAGCGATGCTGGGTTGCTGAAACTCGTAGCACTGCTACTGGCACTGCAAGAAAAAGACAATTATAACATTTGATAACTCCTTTGAGACCTTAAAACGTACTACCTCTGCGGCACAGATACCGGACCGGAGCTAACCTTTCCAGGTGCGTCCCACCGTGGCAGCGCATTGAACAAGTTCGAGAAGAAAATGTGATCGTTCGAGTTGAAATCAACGTTGCCATCTTTGTTGCTGTTTTGCTTGGAGTTGCCGGACTGTGGCGTTATTTGCATTGATGAAGCACCATTGGATAAAAGTGCCATAGCGGTTCTGAAATGGAGAACAAAAAAAACAATCCCGATATAATGTTTATTCGAAAAAAAAGTCTTTACGACAGTACAATTTGAAAAAGTTATAATAGGAGTGAATCAGACTGGAGCATACGAAAAATATCTCATCTTCTTCAATATCATGTAGGGTGTATCACATATACAGTCCACTCTCCATAACTTGATATTGAAGGGACCATCGAATTAGGGAGTTATCGAGTTACAGAACACAAAATCAGTGCAACTGTGATCCAAAGGACCATCGAGGTAGCCATGAAAACCAACTATGACTATGGTTCTCTAGCTACAAAATATTGAGTAAGGAAGAGTTGATTGTAACTGGAAATGAAAAATGTGTGGTTAAAATTCGTAGTCCGTAAAAGTGAGTCATAATAATTTTCAAAAAAAAAACTTACAGGAGGTTTTCAGAGGTGAGATGTAGAGATTTTGAAGGAAGTTTAGTAGACGATATTTGGACAAAATGCAAAAATATTTAAGCATCGCTGATAAACTTTCAAGAACCATCAAAGTCAAATTTAAAACTCGTTAAAGTTTGAGTGATGAGGTTGTCTGATGAAAATTCATTGCGTTTCAGTGCATATCATTCGAGATAGAAAATAACACGTCTGTTTTTTTATATACAGTAAAACTTCCATGAGTTCATGATTTATGCTTCGATATCGACTCATGGAACCATGGACCAATGCACAATTTCACTAATTTGACGTTTGAACACAACCGCATTCACTCGTTACCATGGTCACATAAATTACACGGCACTGCTTAAACATCAACGAGTGACCTCGTGCATTGGTCCATACAAAACCAAAATTTCATAGATAGGAGTACCTTGTACTTTTTAATTCCGCCATAATTGCTTTTACAGATACGCGTATTTCGAATACCACTTGCAGTCTCCTTCAGTGTCAGCTACTCGTATCCACTCCAATGGAACAGACACTGAAGAAGACTGCAAGTGATAGTCGAAATACGCGTATCTGTCAAGGATAAGCAATTAGGGCGGAATTAAAAGGTACAGGGTACTCCAATCTACTTTTTTGTTTCTCTACTGAGATTCTGCTCAGAGGATTCGAATACATTAAAAAGGCAAAATTTCATGGTTACTACGATGGTCTCCTGAAACAGCTTTCCAAAGCATTTCTGTTCCATCACTCGACATTTCTATGAGTCGATAGTCCGAATATCGACTCATTGAGGTTTCACTATAATTTAGAAACACATTTTATTTTTTGATGGCAATGATATTTTTTATGTTTGCCACAATCATAGATATTCACAATTGAAATAGGAACACCAGTATTCTGTGGGCCACGCTATGTCAACTTATGATAAATTCTCTATTTCGATCGATTAAGAATTACAAAAAACTTTTTTGGCAAATTTGCTTGAAATTGAGTGGTATTTTTTGAACAAGAAGGAAATCTGCAAACAGACCTTATACGTCCTGTACGTGCTTTCCAACCGCTTTCTGTTTTTGTTCGTTCTAAGCGCTTTTGACCAGATTGGTCCTCCTACCTCAGTATGGATAGCGCCATGCCTGCCAGGAGCTTGCGTTTGCTGGCATTTACAGCAGAGCTGTTAGACATCATCCTCGAAAGCGCCGCTATAGCCGTAGATGCCCTCTTACAGACATATTCAACGTGTTTAGCGAAGCATGGGCTTGTCATCGATCTTACCCTATTAGGGGCGGTCCATTAATTACGTAAGACAAATTTTGGGGGTTTTCAACCCCCTCTCCCCCTTGGTAAGATTTTTTGTATGAAAATCAAAAATAAATTGTATGGTGCGTAAGAAATCTCAGAACCCCCCTCCCCCCATAAACCCTTACGTAATTAATGGACAGCCCCTAAGATGCCTAAGGGATCGCTTGGACTCTATGATGCAGTCACCTACCGAGATAAGCGCCCGTTGCTCGGACTTGCGGTTATTGACCACCACACCTCAGTCTTGTGATGGGCCAATCCTAGTTTTTTAGACATCATCCATACTTCACCTAAGGAGATAGAGTACGCAGCTGTCAATTCTACTTTCTCCATCGATTCGTCATATATCACTAGGGTGATGTCGTCGACAAAGCCAACAATCTTAACACCCGTCGGAAGGGGCTGCGTCAGTACTTCATCGTACATCGCATTCTATAACAACGGACCCAGGATTTAACCTTGAGGAACTCCCGCGGTAATTCGAACGCTTTTCTGTCTTTCTTTTGTGTCATACAGTACAACTACCTTTAGTGCGTTGGCTATCGCATCCCAACTTTGCGCTGTTGAACGCATTCTTCACATTCAAAGAGACAATCGCGTGATTGACAACTCACGCATGAAAAATTAGGTGTAATTGTTTTGATTGGCGTGACAATCATGAACAAATTTAAAGATCACCCTCTATGACAATGATTTATATGTTATGAACATATATTGCCACGCAGTAACAAATGCCGCTCCTTTTATGCCCAGCTGTCTGAACCTGAGACGAGACTCGCGGAGACGATCTTCTTTTTCAGCGATTGCTGAGTTTTTCTTATTCCACTCAGTGTTTACATCAATCATGCGCAAGCCGTTCAAACTTTCACATGAACATCTCAGCAAAAAATATATTGCGTTTGCATCACACCGAAGCCTTTGAGTGAAATTTCAGGCCAGCAAACGTAGCAGACATTCTAAATATTTAGTCTTGTGTTCAGATTTATCAGCATCTTTGCTCCGCAAACTGAGGTTTTTATTAATAGTTTATTTCGAATGCAATACTTGTCACTTTTTCAGCCATAAAAATGACGAGCTGCATTTGACGTTTCGTGACAGCGGAATCAGGGCTGCATATGACGTCTCTCTCAGGTCTGAACGACCGACTGGATAGCATCCAGAGTAAAATTCCGTTTCTTAAATCAAAACTGGTTCTTCGATAAACGGGCGCACCTTCTGTGTACGGTACTATTCTGTTGAGGATCAACCTCTCAACAAATTGCCCATTGTATCTAGTAGACGGATAGGTCTATACACCGACGGGTCACTTGGTGGTTTACCTGCATTTGGTAGTAGCACAGTTTTCTCTCGCTTCATACATCCAGAAAGATTCCGAGATGCGTTGCATCGCGGTTCTGAACATGTCCGGATTGGCATTAACTGCTGTTTTTAGGACAACATCCGGGATACCATCGGGTTTCCGGTGCCTTATTTGACGCGAATGATTTCTTGACTTCTGCCAGCTCTTCGTTAGTCACCCTCGCCACTTATTTCTCTTCATATGCCGCATACGGCGTCGGGGGCCATGGGCTGCGGGAAGAGTACGACGATTTTTCGATCACAATAGTTCGGGCGACTTCTAAAAGGGCGCTAAGATCTTTGGTCTTAGCCATTACCACTCTATAGGGTCGTGGGTTCGAATCCCACCGGTCGAGGAAATTTTCTCGACTTCCCAGGGCATAGAGTATCTTCGTACCTGCCACACGATATACGCATGCAAAAATGGTCATTGGCACAGTAAGCTCTCAGTTAATAACTGTGGAAGTGCTCATAAGAACACTAAGCTGAGAAGCAGGCTCTGTCCAGCGGGGACGTAATGCCAGAAAAAGAAGAAGAGGAAGGCGTCACCCCACGGACTCGAGTTGGCATTCTTGCATAGACTATTGAGCCATGCCCGTTTTAGACTCTTGATTTCCTTTTTTGAGAGCTAACTTTGCGTCTCTGAATGCTACATTAACTTTTTGTGCTTCTTTGTGTGCACGTTTCATTCTTCGACTAGCCAGAAGGCAGATTGTTCGAAGATTTACAATACATTTGCATCACCTGTACCTACACCAGCTTCCTGTTCTCTCTGGGATGGGCTTTTCTCTGCGTGGAAGCAACCATGGTGAATGGTCTACAACTTTGTATGGAATCTGTGTATCCTTGGTAGGCAGTTCCCTATAATTACTTTGGTGGCTTTTCATGGCCGTTTTGCTATGAATCGTAGCAAAATATTTTTGACATGATGTTTAGGAACTACTTATCTAACTACCATTGTTAGATTTTAAAATTATTTTTATAGTAGCAAGAGAAACAATTTTTTACTAATTAAAATAAAGGAAGAACATTTTAACAAAAGTCGAAAGCTTTTAATCCATTTCTGAAGGGAAAAAATATGAAAGTTATGTAAAAATACGATTTTGATTTTGTGTTTTGCCTACGTTGTTAAGCGTGGACTGCTATAGAAACAGAAATTTTGAACAAGGGATACTATATATACTTGATAGGCTACAATCTGCTACGTTGAATCTACGCCGAATGGATAATTCTTCTCTTCTGGGCTCGGTCTTGAGCCAATCGCTTCCAGTCGCACTGAACGTAAGCCCTCTTCAACTGCAAAAAACCAACGTGTGCGCGGGCTACCATGAAGCCGACGGCCTCGTAATCCCTCGTGTAAAAACGCTGAGTGTGAATCATATTTATACAAATAAGAAAGTTGTCTTATTCATGTTTATGAAAATGTGGACCTCCCTAATTTTGAATAACACCAAACAAAACGCATAACTAATACATATTACTTTGTAGAAGACAGTTTTCGTCTAATGTTTCATTCTAAAGCTCGTCGATTTCAAAGTGGAGTATGATACCATCAACCGCGAAGAGCTATGGAAAATTACAATAAAGTACAATCATGTGAGAAGATACCGGGTGCGTTATCGGACCCGTTTGTATCACGCAATAGATTTCGACAAGATGGTGGTCTTTCCTGTCTCCTGTTCAATATTGCGCCAGAAACTTTTATGAAACTGGTGGGCTTCAACATGCGGAGCACGATCTTCAATAAATTCAGCCAGTTCATCTGTTTCGTTGACGACGTGGACAATGTCGGAAGAGCGTTCCAGGTGATTGCTGAGCAGTTTACCAGACTGAAACGTGAAGCAGAAAAAGTTGGATTGACGGTAAATACGTCGAAAACGAAGTATCGATTGGCTGGAGGAACCGAACGCGATAGATCACGCATTGGCAGACGAGTGACGATCGACGGAGATAAGTTAGAGATTGTGGATGAATTGTATACCGCGGATTATAGGTAACGTCGGATAACTACAGCAGAGAAATTCGAAGACGTACGTTGCTGGAAGTCGTGCTTACCACACACTTAAATAATTTAACGGGAGTATGGGTAAATTTTTACAGTATTCGGTGAAAAATCACCGGAATCCGTCAAATTTCGACGGAATTACGGTGTTTTAGTTCACCTAACTATATAACCTAACAGCTATTGAGATTGCGGTGAAATTCACCGTAAGAGCTTAGTGTGTACGGACAAGACCTTGAAGTCTGATAAACTTCACCTCGTGAGAATGCCGGACAAAATCTCGCAAAAATTGTGTTCACCTCGATTCCGGCCGGTGCAAGACGAGAGGAGCACAATGAACTAGGTGGTTCGACCAGATGGAGCAGGATCTTGGAAGTGCGGGACGATCGAAAAACTGGAGACAAACAGCCATGGACCGAGTTTGTTAGCGTAACATTGTGGCACAGGTATTGTCTTGAAGGACGTAGCGCTATAAAGAACAAAAAAAGTACGTTCATTCAAAAGCTCTAAACATATATTTCCGTGAAAATCTGCTTTCGGGACCATACTCCTCAGATACCCCTACATCTCGCTTCCGCTGGTCTAACGATGACACCGCTGTTCTGACATCAGCTAGAGTGAAGAGGTGCGTCAGTTCACCAAAGAGGTTCGACTCAAACAGCGTCTGTTCTGACATCCAACGGCTGAGTATGAGATATTGTATCACGTAAGCTACACCTAATTTGTCAGGCTCATCAACGCGATGTAGGTATCGCAACCCCCGATAAGGTTCATCGTAATTTGGGTAGTAGGTGAGCTGTGGAGAGAAGTGGATCATTCCCGTACCCAAACAATCGACTGTTTCCCCAAGGCCATATAAAGACACCATTTGAATAAATACATTCCAGTTTTGTTTTCTGAACCCAGTTTCGAGTTTACAAAGAGGTTAAAAATTAATTTCCAGAGAAAAAATATATCCTTTTCCGTGAAATTTCCTTTGTAAAAATTGTTTTTGTTATTATGACAACATTTTGTCAAAATTACAAAATTCGATAAAGGGCAATTAACCTGTAGAACGACTAAAAATCTCGCCTGATGTTGAACAGTCCGTGTATTCCTTATGGTGTGTTCAACAATTAACTAGCATTTTATGACGTTCAACAATTGGAAAATTACTCTATATCCAATTAGTTTGAGTTTTAAACAAATTTTTATGATAATACATGCATCCCACAAGGTATAATAGAAAAGAATCTCTAAAAGTCGCATTTTACGGTTTATATAGCTTTGTGTTCAAAATTGTTAAAAATAATAATTCAGACAGTGACAAAAGTAAGTACCAAATACTGATTTCCATGCAAAATGTCCAAGTAGAGGCTCTGTATCTGGTAGTCCGAATTGGCTGAAATATGGATGCCGAACTACAAATAACTTGAAGTTTAGTGTATAGGTACTAAGCTCATACATATCAGTCATTTCCAAAAGAGTTTCAGAGGGGTTTTTCGAAGACAAAAGTAAGTAGCCAAGAGATTTATGATTTGATTTTAAAACGGTAAGTTGTGTTAATTAATTTGTTCAGCAAAGTTGTTCACTTTCAAAAGTTACCCAAACTTGTAGAACACACCAACCAATTTCAACTTTCCGTTTTTTAATTAAAGCGAAAACATCTCTCGATTACTGACTTTTATCTTTTTACAATCCTCTGAAATTCTATGGAATATGACTGAAATTGTATGAGCTCAGAATACTTTAGGTATTTGTAGTTCGTCATCCAAATTTCAGCCAATTCGGACAAGAAAAATCTGATATACAGATCTCCAAACCTGAGCATTTTGTATGGCAAACCAGCATTTGATTACTAAGTTTTGTCAAAGACTGTATAATCAATACTTTAATGCTCATGGTGAAATATTTTTTTGATTACTAAGTTTTGTCAAAGACTGTATAATCAATACTTTAATGCTCATGGTGAAATATTTTAGGTAAAAGCGATTATTCCCACATACTTTAATTCGCATCTCCAATGATGTTATTTGCATGATAGCCTCTTCAAGATATGTAATTAATTAGAGTAAATTTTTAATGCTTTCAGTATTTGTTTTAAGTAAAACAATGATGCATAAAACAATATTGATATTTGTTTAAAATTTAGCTATCTGAGTAACAACATGTCTAGTACTACTTCCTAAGGAATCTTCCTGTGGACATGTGAATTGCTCATAAAACTTCTACAACAAAAACCGAGCAAGTAGCCAAGTAAACATGTTTCGAATACGAAACAGAGGAAACGCTTATTCATTGCAACGATTGCACAGCACACACATGCATTAATCTTCTGCATGCTCCGTGCCATCCGTTCCCTTCGCATACTTTGTACCAATCCCTTTTATTCGGTTATGCTTTTCACCAAGTTAATTCAATAAAAAGAATAACAACATCAAAAACAGCGCTATATAATAGTGGTAGCGTGTATCGTGTATCGTATAGTCTGAAGCGCTGAGAGCAAACATAACATTGGGTGCCATGCTATCGAGGCACATGCAACCCAAAACCGAGATGGCTCTCTAGGTGGGCATAACATTCACAACTACGGAGCGCAGCATAAAGGGAACATACAAGCAATACCAAGAGATAGAAGAGGAACCAAAATAATGCAGGGACTGCCTCAACATTTTTATTTACGTTTTGGACTTTTCTTCTTCAATACACTTCTTCCACCCTCATTTTTTACGTTCTTTTCACGACCATGTCTCTGTAGTCGTGCCATTCATCTACACAACGATTGTAGAGAAGGTACATACTTGCACCCAAAGCATTGGCAGGAAACACCATTGCATCGCATCGTGATCTTCTCCGATACCATGACGAGTGGGTAGTGTCGGCGAACTCATCCAACGATGAAACGACTTCCGCAAACCGCACTGCCGAGCGCTATGCAACCGAACAATGTAATGCAACCATTTTCAGCCGATCACCATAAAGATTTTCAACCATGATTAGAGTCGCGGTTTTGTTATCACTTTCTTGAAATATTTATATCGACTAACACCAATCATGATAGGAATCTAAAATTATCACCATCACGTATCTTTTTTTTTTAATTTTTCATTAGTTCCCTGTATTCATTTCTTATATATAATTATATCTAGTTATTTTATGTTAGACAACACTATCATCATAATTTAGTAAAACTAAATAAAGCATTTTTTACCATTTTGTTAACAATATGTTGCTTTTCATTTGTCGTAGCAGTTCGGAATTAGTATAGTTGAATTGAAATTATAAAATATAAAAAATATTTAACACTATCTGTATGATAAATTACATCAACTAGAATTCCAATGCTATGAATACAAAATTGACATAAGCTGAGAGGCATAAGTAGAGACTTCCCAAACTGTGGACGTGATAACTTCATGTTTTATTCTTTATGTGCAAGTTCTTGGAAGTAGGGTACCGGGTCCTATTCTTGGCACTTTTGATTGGGCAGTTGGGTTTTTGAAAGCTATTGAGGTTATGTTTGGCTACAATATGCTTCGTATTGAAGTACTACTTATTGCAAAGTTCAGACAATTCGGCCGATAAAAAAAAAACCATGCTGAAGTGAATCATGGAAGTACCCAAGTAGCTCTGCAGCCTACGAGCCTCCATAATTCGTTTGCGTTAAGCACAGTCCCAAAAGTTGGATATATGGTTGCCCCCGCAATTTGCACATACAAGCTTTTCAATATCTTCTTTGACAGGACGCACGTCCTTAGCGTGAGAAGAACCTGCACTAATCATGCATTCAGCATCCATGTGATAATGTTTGATATTTGTTCCAAAGATTTATCATTATTGAGATCACTTTTTTATGGTAAACTAAACAAAATTCATGAGAAAGTCCTTTTCCATCGGTAATTAGAATAAATTTTCTTTTTTATTTTGACTGGGAAAACCCCAAGTGAAACATTTATTTCATGTTTTATCTCTTCAAGTAATGTTCAGCCACTTGAGATACCTTCAAGACGAACTTTAACAAACGTTCAGTTTTGTCGTCATGAGTAAAAAATGAGCTTCTTTTCTTCAAGATGTTTCAGAAAAAAATCGCGATCTTTAAGAGTTTCCGGCAAAACACTTCTCGTCTCTTTGCAATTTCGGAAAAGGAAAACTTGATTCTCCGTTTGGAGTTAGAGATCTCCTACCTAAATCCTCCAAATTTGGAACAACTGACCACGATAGGACACTGTTTATATGGTGGTAGGTCATTTGGCATAAAGTCGTTTGGCATAAAGCCGTTTGGCATAAAGTCGTTTGGCATAATGGTCATTTGGAATAATGGTCGTTTGGCATAATGAGACAGAAACCCAGAATTTCTTAAGATGACATACGATTTTCAATTGATACAAAATGTCACTTTATTCTACAATAATATGCTCTTGGATAAACTAAAGCATATTAGGAAACTATTTGCCAATAGAATTTTATTATTTCCATAAATTACCCATCTTTCAAATATTAATTCTTCCTTTGAGTTCCGCTATTGGAATAAATTTTGCACTGAAGATTTCGATATATTAAGCACAAGTTTACCCTTCTTTAAAACATTCTATGTTTTTTATAATTATAGGTATAAAAATTGTTGATTTAAGGCGAAGTAGGCCGTCATTGAAATTTGTACGCGTCTTTGATGATTGTTGTTAATTCATCTCACGATTTCGAATCAAAGAAAATCAGTTAGTTTGCACAGCTGAAAAAGTATCAGCATACTTTATGCATGTTAGCGTGTACAGTGATACTTTTTCAAGTCAATATAAACTATCAAGACTGAGTTTTATCACTTTGAAATTGCAAGTCAAAGTCATCATTACTGCTAAAACAAATGACGGGCTACTTAGCCTTAAATTTAAAAAAATTAAATAAATTGCACCTTCCTTTATACACAGGCTGTCTTTGGAGCTATATGTTTTAGATATGTTTTGGTTCCAACTGACAAAAGGTCGGCAATCGATAACATTGAATCTGCTTAAGTTATCAGCGAAAAGAGAAATCGATTACTGCAGTTACTTTGATGGGTTGTACTACTTTACCCAAATGTCGGTTCCTCGAATGTCGTTACCCGAACGCCAGTTCCCCAAATAGTCCACTTCCGCGAAAAGTTTTGGTACTCATAATTGTCGTTATTTTATACACTTCAGGGTGGTGAACGAACTGGCCATCTGATATGCACCCTTCTTTATTTAATTGGCGGTTCTTTCGAGTTTCACCGTCCTCGTCCTCAGCATTTTTGCCAACATGTGTATAGCGGAGAATGTCAAAATACCTCCTTCTTTTGATTGCTTTTCGTTTTTCTCGTTCACCATCCAGCCACTGAAAACTATTATAGCACCTATTTAAACTGCACCACTTTTCAAGGAACGGGTCATTCAAGGAAATGGCATTCGGGGAAAAAGGTCATTCGGGAAACTGGCATTCGGAGAACCAACATTCGGAGAAACAACATTCGGGGAAAAATAACACAATCACTTCGATCACGATCATTCTGAACGCATTTTTTATGTCTTTTCGTTTTACTATGTTGCAATAATTTTTGGTGGTCAATCTTCTATTGGTTTAATCATAAATTTTGCCTTCTTTTAAAAATAGATTGTTCTTAATATTTATACTGTTTTAAATTTTTAAGCTAAATGTTAACCATTTTTATATTTTGATATTTTATCAATTCTTGTAAGACGTGCTGTTAGAATGATAATTACTTTAGAACCTGTCAATATTCAACATATTGTTTTGCGAACACAAGATCTCCTTTCGGGATATGCTGGCAATATTATTATTTAAATCACAAATTTTCGTTTCTTGCGATAATAGACAGAGTTTTTGATTGAAATTAAAATTTATATTGAATCTTTAAAAAGTTTTGCCACAAACATTTTCTTTTAAAATGTGTTTTGGTTATTTGATTTATGTTGTGAGAAGATATTTTGCGATAACATTTTAAACGAAAAATAATCTGCTCTCTGTACATATGCTATTTTTGCATTATGCTGCAATAAAAGATGTTTGAATAAGGGCTTTCAATATTTTGCAAATAAATTTCCTTTCTCTTACCAAGTAATTTTTATCAAGTGTTACGTCCAAACTGGGAAAGAGGTTGATCTGCAGCGAAATATTCTATGAGCGTTCCCTTTATTAATAACTGCGAATTTTCTTTTGTGAATTTACTATTTTCAAATATGTATATCGCAACAAGCTCAACGAATTTTTCTCCTCATCCCAGAACAGAGAGCTGGGATGAGGAGAAAATTATTATTCCGAAAGGATCTTCCATCAAACCCGTCACGAGTTTTATTAAGTTATGCTCTCTAATGTCACTACGGTTTATGACATTCATAGCTTGGAATATCTCTGAACGACACCACGCTTATTGAGAACCAACGAAACATTTTTGCTATGGGCTCGGTGGTGTTTGATCTCGGTAAAAGCTTCGAAAAATGTCAATATTCATTCTAAGTCATTCATTATGTCAAACGGCCATTATGCCAAACGACTTTATGCCAAATTACCTTATGCCAAACGGGGTACAATTGTTTATATATCTAGTTGAAAAAAAACAATCAAGTAATAATCGACTTTGAAATACTATGCAGTTAGAGTGAACTCTCTCTTACCACCGAGCATTTTCATTCAGAGAAAATTTGTAAGAAAGAATCATAGCCTGTCGTCTAGGACCGTTTTGAAATAAGTCCCCTTTTGAACATTTTTTCGCCGTGTACTTCGCTTAAATTTTGCATGCAATAAGCTTGCGAGTTCCTATTTCAACAAAAATCTTATAACAAAATGATACACCGTTTTACTCAATTATTTACGACGTTTTTGCAATGCTCTAAAATCGATTCAAGTAGTGTTTTGTTTTGATTCGTGATGAAAAGTGGAAACCAAGAAGGTTCATAGAACAATGAGTAAACTTTTGTCCGCGGAATAGGTTGAAACGATAATATAAGTTCGTTTACTATTCAGAGATATGGCTGTTTGAATGATTTTTCACTTGAAACTACATGTCAATTCTTTCTTTGATTGTCTAACTACCATAAACTGTATGGATGTTTTTAACATTTGACAAGAGTAAGTATTGAGGTAGTGAAATCGATGTGAAGAGAAATAAAATTTTCTACAAAAAGACACACTGACGAAAATTTTTGGTTAAGGATAGGATAAAACTATTATACTAAACCTAAACAAAATTCTGGATTAAACACAAAGAGATAGAAACAAAAAGGTCGAAAGCACAAATGACCATAGGGTAGAAGCACCAGTTTTGGCCAAACGCCAGTTGTAGCCATAGTGGATTATATACCGTTTTACATAACCAATCAGCATGAAACCTTTTGTATTCAGTAGATCACATTCACATGATAGAGATACATTCATTTACTCGTCCAAATTGATTCACAACATAACAAAAACAATTAATTTGCCTTATAATTTTAACTCCTGTACACCTATTTTGGCCAGGGTATTCCTCATTTGGCCACTCTCATAAGAAATCAATGTGGTTGGCCAATTTAGGAACCGAAACTAAATCTCTGGCCAAAACTGGTTCTGGTGGCCTATATTAACCAACGAGATTTCCAATGCAAAAAATGGTTTTAGCTCAGTTTCGATATTTTTCATTCATAATATGGATTGAAAGCTTGCATTTCACATATTTGTAGTATATAAATACGGCTTTCCATATAATTTCTACTGACATTTTCTCTTAGGCTGGCCAAAACCGGTGCTTTTACCCTAAACTGGAGGAAAATTATACTTTTTTCTAGACCTGTCCGGGTTAACAGTTTTCTTGGCTTTACAGGACATAGTATCTTCATGATTGCCACACGATATACGAATTCAAAAAATGGTTATTTCACGAAAAATAAAGTGGGTGGGCTTCGTTGCCGTGCGGTTAGGGGCATCAGTCGTTTGGGCGTATCTGGAATGCCACAAAGTGTAGGTTCGATTCCCGCTCCAGTCTGTGGAAACTTTTCGTCGAACGAAAAATTCTTCACTGGGCTACATAAAATTGTGCTTATTTTGCGCGGCTCGACTAACAAGACGAGTCGCTCTCACCGCGAGTGACGTGAGACGACTAATGTTAATCAAATGGGAGCGAGTCGACAATTGTCACCTCATTCGCCTTGTCTCACCTCACACGCCGCGCAGAATAAAGCACAAATATTATATTCATTAATTTAGAAATTCCATTTCTTCTCTTCTTCTTCCGTACCATGTGGGAAATCACAGTCCGCTAGAAGAACGAAAAAATATGTGCATATTGCTGCTAAATTTTATCATTTCGTGGCAACTTTCACCCACTGATCAATTTTACTTGCTGTTCGGTGTTATCACCTCCACCGCCATCGCTCTCAGTATGAGAGCGGATTTTCGTGGTCCGAGATGACATGAAAGCGGCACGATGCAAAAAAGTAGAAATCGAATCATGCCTTTTTCGTTCAAAATATACAGCTTCCTTCAACTCCAACAACAATATCATCTTCAGTCAGCACCACCGTCACCTTGCTCGACTATGTACACACTCAAGAGAGCCGCGATGCTACTTTCGATCACGTTTTGGTGCATGAGAAAGCTGTTTGCTATCAGTTACTCAAACCATTAATCACATTGCATAATGGAAATGTTCGAATTGTTATGTTACTGAGGAGCATGGACGTCTTTGATCTTTAAGGAACGTTTGATTGACAAATCTGAGTTAAGTTTCAATTCATATTTTAGCATATTGTGGACGATAAGCATTACTCAACATCTTACATCCAAAGGAATACTGCCATCGTAATTGAAGCACTTATCGTGGAAATAAAATATTGCAACAATTGTTGGCTAACATCACACAGTGGAACAATATAACCTTCTTGTTTGTTTCAAAGATCAAATTTGTCTCTACTGAATTTTTCTTTTGGGTTCCTGAATCCGATACCGTTCTCATAAATGATCCAGCATGTCACAAAGTTGCAGAAAATACTGGGTTTATTGTTGTGTTAAGTTAATTTGTGGTGATTAATGACTAAACATAGTATGATTAGTAATTATGATTAATGATTATGGTTATCTCTAACG
The DNA here is from genome assembly GCF_002204515.2 of Aedes aegypti. Taxonomy (NCBI): domain Eukaryota; kingdom Metazoa; phylum Arthropoda; class Insecta; order Diptera; family Culicidae; genus Aedes; species Aedes aegypti. The sequence continues at coordinate 17,095 of NW_018736048.1, forward strand.
TGCCCGATGTCAAATCTCAAAATAATGTTTCTCAGTCATCTTTAAAACGAATTTCCGTAAATAGTGCAGGGTCAATCACAAAAGGCTTTTAACTAGAAATATCTTTGAAACAATGTTTCAAAGGCATTTCCGCCTGTATGTTTTTTATTGTATCTAGATTTCAGTTAAAACAAAAAAGTATAGATGTATTCTGTCATGAGTACACCAGAATGTAGAAAAGTTTTCGAAAAAAATCTGCCACCACAAATTGATAGGTCGCAAGTTAGCTTTTAAAATCGTTGACAAAGTGGCCTCTTCTCCCTGGGAGCCAAATATTCAGAACATGCTGACCTAGGACCAAATCATCTGATATCTCTTTAACAGTCCTTCTTTAGAATTGGTTTGTTTGTGATTAAAACTTTGATTTTTTGTTGTATCAAAGTTTATAAGATTTTTTAATGGAATTTGTCGTTAATCATGAGTATTATTCACCATTACCTAGTGTTTAATCCGATTGTGTCATACTTTAAAGCAATTAGTACCGATAAATAATCGATTACATATCAATTATAAAAACAATGATGAATAAAAATAAATAAGAAAGTAGTCCAAATTGGAAAATTTTAAAATAATTTAACACAGTCGAGAACAGAACACAAAATAAGGAGTACCGTAAATTCGGGTGAAATTGACCACTAATAGAGCATAGATCTGGGGGGCCCAGATAGCCGTAGCGGTAAACGCGCAGCTATTCAGCATGACCATGCTGAGGGTCGTGGGTTTGAATCCCGCTGGTCGAGGATCTTTTCGTAAAGGAATTTTTCTCGATTCCCAGGGCATAGAGTATCTTCGTACCTGCCACACGATATACACATGCAAATATGGTCAATCGGCAAAGAAAGCTCTCAGTTAATAACTGTGGAAGTGCTCATAAGAACACTAATCTGAGAAGCAGGCTATGTCTCAGTTGGAACGTAACGCCATAAAAAAGAAGAGAGAGAAGAGTACAGAAATCAATGCAACCTGTGTAAATGGACGTTGTTTGTCTTAACTATTGTCGAATTGCATGTTGTGAAGCTTTTTGTGTTAAGGAATGTATATTTCTATGAAAATAATAGAAAATTCCATAATCGTGTTCTGTGTGGTATTGGCAGACATCAATAAATTTATAGTTTTTAAACAAGGATTTGGACATGGTGCCAACCTAAAAATTTGTAAGGATGCTTAAAATATATCCCCAAACGATTTTTAAATTTGTACCAATTTGTTAATTTTGTTATAATAATTGAATTTTTTATAGATATCAGAAGATTCCTTCGGAAATTGCCTATATTTAGACGTTTCCTGCGGTATTGGAGAAAATTGATTGTTTATTGTTTCCATAAATTTTCCATTGTTAAGAATTTGGCAAGCATATTTGGATTCAGAAGGCCCAAATTAAATAAATAAAATTGTTTTCAAAACTGACAATAATTATTTTGACAGGTGATCAATTTCACCCCGAAATTGATTTTTTTTTTTCATTTTAGAGACGATTTTATGCACTAAAATCACAACTGTATGAAAATTTTAGTACATAAACCAATGAAAATCACCGTCGTACTTATTTTCCTGAATTAAGTTGTTTGGAATTGGCAACATCATAGAAAACAGTGAAAAGTGATCAATGTCACCGAAATTACTGTATCACACAAAATCTTACCTTAAGCTAACTATCTCAATTTCAACGAATACACTGATCTTTTAAGTCGAAATTTGTTACAACGACATCGTAAAAAACCGTCGTCAAAGAGAAATGTCATAATACACAATAGTTATAACATCAAATTATTTTTCAAGAGTATGATAAATGTATTTATTACGAGCTATATAAGATGTTGTTATAACGAGCTTAGGCTATATAATAAATTTATAGAGCAAATTCATGAAAATTTTCAAAACCTAGGCACAATTGTCAACAAAATAATTATTTTGAGATAAATTTTAAATTTTTGATGTACTTAATAACATAAAACCTTCTTGTATCATATTACATAGCTTTTCTTCAGTTTTTTTGCATGCTTGTAGGCTTGGAGGATGGTAGAGAATCATTTACAATATTCATATCAACTTCTAATGCAAATACAGTGATTGCTTCATACACCGCAAATGGGGTAAAGAGCGATTCTATTCAATAAGATCTGGTGGGATGCATGTATTATCATCCAAATATTTTTATATGAGTACTGGTTGGATGCTTATCGAATAATGTGAAGGGGTTTTCGACAAAATGCTATAAACATAACAAAAATAAGTTTTGGAAATCAAAAATTTAAGTTTTTGATTCCGAAGTGAAGTTGATGATAGGCTTCCAAAAATAAAATATGGGATCGCTAAATCCGAAGCAAGTCTAAAAAATCTTGAATCTTTTTGATAAATCGGTAAATTTTGGAATTGAAGTTAAGTTGAGCTGTTTGAAAGTTATGATTTTTTAGAAATAAAAAATCTAATGCGCTGAGACCTACAGTGTCTGCCGATAAAAATGACTGATTTTTTATTTTCAAAAAAAATATATCAAAAACCAAAAACATACATCGCTGAAAATTTGACTGTAAACGTAACATTTTCTAAGCTTTCAAGAAAAAATGAGAATAACTATTTTGGTCCCAAGGTCTTCAAAACACGAAAAAACGGAAATTTATGATTTTTTTTTTCATGTAAAAAACAATTTGAAAATAAAATTTTATAAATTGGCGCTTATATTGAGCTGTTCGGTATTCACCCATAATTTGTCCATCTTTACCACGCGTAATGAGTTAATTAATATAAAATTTTATATTTTTCTTGAAAAGTTTTAGCTTTTATTTCGTCCAAGAAAATTGAAAATCAGTCAAGTGGTTCAAAAGTTATGATTTAAAAATAAAAATTTTGAAAAATTTGCGATTTTTCTGGTCATTTTATTTTGGAAATGGCCACCCTAATCAAAAAATCCAAAACACCCTTATTTCGGATAAGGAACATAATAGCAAATTTTCACGGAATTCGGTGAACCACTAGATCGGCTGAATTACAGAATAAACTACATTAAACGCCCAAAAATATTCAATGTACTTCGAAACAAAAAGAACGTTTTTTTTTTCATCTGGAAATGAATTTTTAAGACAGTTTTTTTGAATGATGTTTTTTATATGGGCTAGGTAAAAGTCGATCGTTTAGAGAAGAACCCTTAAACAGTTCATCAAATTGACAGACTATACATGTGGGTACAGGAATGATCAACTACACCCCAAATTACGGTACTTGATGTTTTGACCAAATTGGAATGGAAACATCACATCTCAAATATCTTCTCTCATGGTCGTCATTCTAATTTAAGGAAAAGAAAATCTCAAATTTGGTGTAGTTTTCTTAAGCCATTAAAAAACAAATATTGGAAGACAGAAGATTTCTTCCCAGAATAATCAAATTCATATTTTTCCAATGTTCTGTCCCTCAAGTGAAATCAAATATTGGGATACACAAATTTTGGTGTTATGTTGATAAAAATGTTTATATTTGCTTTTTGATTTGATAAAATTGCAGAAAATTCTAGAATTTAAGCTTAATGATACTGTTGCAAGTTACCTTACATGGGAAGTCAAAAGAGTTTTAGATGTTTTCTAATATTTGGTTGCTTTATAACTTTTATTAAGCCACTTTGTACATTATTCATAACTTCATATATTCACCTTTGAGCCGGAACGAAGAGCGATTTGTATGCCTCTTTATATACGATAAAATGAAAAACATGTATTTGTCTTCCAGCTAAAGCATGAAACGCGAATCAATACCAATATTTGTAATTAAACCTGCCATCTTATATCAAAAACCAATAACTGAAACAAAAGAGCATGCAAAATCTGAATACAATGCATGTTTCACTTTGACCATTTGATTGTATATATGTTTAACATTTGATTTGAATGCCCTCAATGTAACTTTTGAAAGATAAAATTTTATCTGGCATGAGTCCTAGATACTTAACTGTATCTGGCAAATTCATTGGAAACCCTTTTATTATGACAACGTGTCTACTTAGCGGTCTTAAATAAAGAGCCTTGGTTTATGTGGAAATATTATAAGTTGAGCTTCGGAAGGATTAGAAGAAATTTTTGCAGGTTAGAAGAGAACAATGTTCTCAGAACATATCCAAAGATATTTTTACATCCCCAAGATAACTCAGACATGTTAGACGTGAAAAAATGTACAACAACATGCTGCCTTGAGGAACTACTGCTATAAGGAATCTGTTAAGTTTTAATAATTTATGAGAAGTGTGCGATGTGACAAATAACTTTGAATTATTCTACCACCGTGCGTCAAACACTTGTTTTTTTAATTAATTTATCAATCAAACCTTCATGCCGAATGCTTGTTCAATGTCCAGAAGAAAAAAACCAGTTGAATAGCACCAATATTTATTGGAACGAATCAAATTTGTTACATGCAAAAGTGGTGGAACATCCATGTCGAGATCCGAACTATTCATTGGCAACAAATGAATTATCGTTGATTTAAATAATTATTCTATTTAAAAGACTTATCAAAAAGTTTACTGATAGTGATGATAATCGGTTTTATGATTGAAAAACTATGCTTCTATTGCTGTATGATCCCAAAAATGAGTTCAGTAGTTCACACCAAGGTTCACACCTAAGATTAAAACACACTTTAAACATTCTAAGTTTGTATGTACGCTTTGCAACAACGGATTGTTTAGTACTGACTTTTGTTATGTTTCAACTGTAGATATTGTTTACACCTTCCTTGGAAAATGTTCAAATGTGCCCATCAATTTTCGCTAAATCTACCTCCTTCAACTGCAGTTTTTCTTCAGTAGTTTTAATTAATAAAAAGATGTATACTCGAATCATATTTGAATTCTTTCCAATAATTTTAAAAATGCTAGTAATTCAATCATGTTCACAGTTTTCCAGCATGGTTCGCCAGTAAGCGTCACCCATTTGCAGTGTTAACTGATTTTCGTAAATTTTTCGCTATCGGCAACCCGCGTCACCCTCCCAGAATTATCGAGTAGTGGAAAATTTTTGGCCAAAACCGTAGCGCCTATTGGGGAACATCACCGTATCCTGAAGGAGCGAGTATTACGTTCTGGGTCGAAGATGGGTGGGCTGCGGCGTGAACTTCTGTAGGAGCGAGAAGCGGGACACCAGGATGGGAGAAGGTGCGACGCATGCGCCGATTATCAACCCGGGGTTCTTGAACTCTCCAAAATAGCGACAGATTCAGGATTCATTGACCCCGATTTCGTATACTGGTTGTTGAATTTTTGGGTAAGTTTCAGCATTACGGCAAAACTTGCTGCCGCTGTTGTTTTGTTCCCCTCGATTGCCTTGCAGAGTGATGAAATATCCTTCTTCCCCCTTGTGTGTTCCAGAAAGATATCGTCAGTTTTTTTCTTTGACTGTTCTTATCCCATACCTGCCATGCATAACGATTTAGAGAAATATATGCTCAATGCTTTGATCATAATTAGATTTTTTATGATCTAACTGGAATCTTAGCTAAAGTGGTTCATGATTCTAGTGAAAGAAAATGTTTTATTTCTAGAAGAGTAAAAAAGGGTTTCTTAGGGTAATGCTCTTAGCTAGAAACTCGTTTGCATAAACTGTAATTGGCTAGAGGAACTTTTAATGGGTACAAAAGAAAGCTTAAAAAATCAAAACTACTCTACCATAGTTGGCTATTTAAAAGTATTTTAAGGTGAAGTGAATCGAAGCCATACCTAATCTTGAAGATCACTAATCGAGAGAACCAGACAGCGATTCGAACTGATACCTTGATCAATTAGTAACCACAAGTGAATGACCAATCGATCATGTTTTAAGATATATCGAATTTCTGTTTCTCTTTTTGTGCTCTGGATGATTTGTGGTGTGTCTTCCATTCAACTTCACCTTAATATTACAACATGCAGTGCAATCGCATTGGTGTGAAAAAATGTACTTTCTTATTAATTGATTTAGTGTCTTATCTGCATGAAACAAACTCGACCACACGATCTACACTGTATTGTTATTATATCTACTGTTATTATCAATTTTGTTTATCTACTTTCTAAAAATAATGGATTTGGGAAAATGATCAAAGTATTTCTTATAAATAATTATTCAGAATGTCACGATGACCTCTTTTTGTGCGTTTTTGTAGGGCAGACATGGAAGATTTGGCACTTTTTTAATGTAGCTGTAACACTGCAGGTAAGTCAAAATTTGATGGCTTCCCTGTGAACATGATGTGCAATATCTTTAATTTGAAGACAATTTCGAAATGCTGTTATGGTATTCATGCTTTGTTTTAAGGAGCATTTCCAAAAGTTTGGCAACACTTGATCCCTTTTTTAGCAAATGAAATGCAAAGCATAATTGAGTTCTGTGAAATATAACGAATGTTTGGTTCGATATTAATTAAGCCTCAAATAAAATGTGAGAAATAAGAAGTGAGAAAGTATATTACACTGTGGAACACATTTTTATCTCAAGCACCAAAATACCGCTATTTACTCAATTAAGGGTTGCTGAATCCTTTGCCATTTTCAAAAATATCATAGGCAGCGTCCATTTATTACGTAACGCTAAAATTGGAAATTTTTGACCCCTCCCTCCCCTCCGTAACGCTTTTTGTTTGAAAAATTTCAAATTTTTGTATGAGCCGTAACGCTTGAGCCTACTCCCCCTCTCCCCCTGAACGTTACGTAATTTGTTTCCCATGCAATTTATTTGCTTTATTTGCCACAGAATTCGAACATAATGTGTATAACAATACTTATGAACAAGGTTCATAATACTTTCGATGATCAAAAGTTATTTTTTGGTGGTTTAGAAAAGTATTGTATTTTGCCATATAAGAAAAACATTTTGCATGGAGACTGCACTGCCCATAACTGTATATATGTAACATTCGATAAAAGTAGGCATTGAGTAAATGGAACACCAAGTGTGCATTTTATGGCAGTATGGAAGAAACTAAAATTTCAAAAAATTACCAGGAAATCAAAAGTGCTTATTTGAGGCTAAAAATTTGTACAGCTCATGTCGTATATTGGTTGAATAGTCAGAAAATAATTCTGATAGAAATTTCTTTGCTACTGCATTACGAGGCTCATGCCTAATCTCAATGTGACTGTTATGCGGTTACAATTACCAATGTGACAAAACAACTTGGTATTTTTTTTCGAATTTTCTAGAACAAAATCACAGATTTTAATAAGTTGATCGAAAGTATACATCATTTGATGACTCTCCACGGTACTAACTCAAAGTTGTCAAAAATGTCAAATGTGACTGATATGCAGTTATGGGCAGTGCAAACGAGTTGAAAAAATCTTCTTAATGTAACGTTTATCTTGAAAACGGCATCAGATTCAGCGACCCCAAATTTACTAGACACATAATTTGATGCTTGAGACACGCATAAATGTAATTTTTGTTACGCTGTGTTATTTTCAAATCTAGGAGACTTGATTAATTTATATGTACTGAAGCAGAGCCCAGAATTAATTTTATAACATATTGATAATAAATTTTCGAGCTGTCCAATCTAGTACTATACCATTTAATTCCACTAGAGTTTGTCCCCTCTGACAGATACGCGTATTTTAATTTCAACTGTAATGCCGTCTTCAATGTCGTGTACTAGACTGGACTTCGGTTTTCCACTTATTTATTTACAACATATTTTATCGGAAAAAAATCATCACAATTCTGAGAAATTACATAATTCCAACTAGTATTCTGTTACATTACTAATATAATGCCTGTATATTAACAGTGGATCAAGTGCATCCTGCCTATAACTTTTATTCAAATCTTATTCGACAGAAACACATCTAAAATGAGAAAGTTTATACTCGTGTGCTTGATTGAACATATTTATATATTCAAAAACTGAAAATTTGAGATATTTTTATGAAAATTAAGCAAATTTATTAGGATTCTTCAAATTATTCAAAATAATGGTTTTTTAAGTTCCTAATAATAAATAATAATAATAATTCCTTGGAACATTGGTGATATCAAGCCTCCTCGGAAATTACGTCTACCCACTCTCTCCTATAATCATAATTATGTTTGTAACATAAGGGAAACGTCCCCTAAAATAATTATGTAGTTAATGGATGTTTTCAAATTGCATCGAACGCAATTGCTACTTATTTCAGCGAACTGTGAGGAACTATACACGAAGAAATCATACTACCAAAAATATGTTCTTCTAACTCAAACTTGGGTAACTGCAGTTAAGGCAAATTTGGATTATTCCACGGAAGAGCCGATTTAAGTAAAAATAAAGGTAAGTGTCCCAGAAACATTAAATTGAAGGATTACCCACTTCCAGTTCAAATGTAACACCGTTAAAAGCATAACGATAAACTAGAAGAAGAGCCCCACAATTCGTCCAGTTTGGGTGGGACAACGATGTAAGCAAGCAAACACAAAAATGATAAAAACTTGCGCAGCCAGTTTATCTCCAAAAAGCAGCAGATGGCTGTCCTACAGCTTTGTTGTAAGATATAAACGACAAAGAGAATACTCTTCGTACATTCGTTTCCTTTTTCGGACGACCCTTCGATGCACGTTTAGAATGCACGCATTCGACATCCTGTTTTTGTGCGTTTCGAACAATTGCATAGTTGCAGAGTTGAACCGATTTTGTGTCTCTACGAAATTAGTAAGGTAAGGGGTAAGAAGAAGAAGAGAAAGAATATCATGCGTGAGCTAAAACTACCACTGTTAATTTAAAAATCTTCAAGTACAAACGACAGTTTTCATACATTTTCAAATACGATTATCACCATTTTCTGAAACAATCAAAATTATTGTTCCAAAATCATGATTTGTTTGAAATTATTTTGTCTAAAAGTCAATGAGTAATCTTTAT